>NC_133654.1:239146327-239331422 GCF_009905375.1 Apium graveolens | reverse complement strand
ATTTCTTCTTTTCAGAAGTTGGCTTTCTGCACTCACTTGCAAAGTGTCCACTTGTGCCACAGTTATAACACTTGAACTTAGATTTGTCCACCATGTTCTTGTTTGGCTTAGTGGTTCTAGTGTTTTTCTTGAATTTCATCTTTACAAACCTTCTGGATAGAAAAGCCAGATGTTCATCAACATCATCAGAGTCATCTTGACTGGAATTGACTTCAACCTCAGCTGTTTGCTCCTTTCCCTTGCTTGATTCTGATTTGCTTGTACCAATTTTGAGACTTGGCATTGTCTTTTCTTCATTCCTGGCTTCAGTTCTCTCATTTTCAGCTACAAGTGCAACTGATCCACCTTTTCTCTTTCCCTTCTCCAACAGTTCATCTTGCTCCATCTCAAGTTCATAGGTCTTCAAAATTCCATATAATCTTTCAAGTGTGAAGTCCTTATAATCTTGAGAATTCCTTAGTGAAATAGTCATAGGTTTCCATTCCTTTGGTAGAGACCTCAGAAATTTTAAGTTGGAATCCTTGACTTGGTACACTCTGCCATACAGCTTCAATATATTCAACAGTTTCTGAAATCTATTGAAGGTATCATTCAATGATTCTCCTTCTTCAGAATGAAAATATTCATATTGTTGAATGAGAAGCTGCATTTTGTTTTCTCTAACTTGTTCAGTACCTTCACAGATAAGTTGCACAGTATCCCAAATTTCCTTAGCAGTTTGGCTGTTAATGACATTATCAAACATATCTTTTTCTAGGCCATTAAACAGAATGTTCATGGCCTTCTTGTCCTTGTGAACCTCTTCAATATCTTCATCAGTCCATTCTGCTTTTGGCTTGGGAATAGACTGTCCAACAGCAACAGTGGCAGTGGCAGCTGTGGCCACTTTGTGAGGGATGTGAGGACCATTCTCAATGCAGTTGATGTAGCTTTCATCTTGAGAGAGAAGATGTAGATGCATCTTCACTTTCCAGTGATGATAGTTATCTCTTTCTAGGATTGGAATCTTCACTCCAATATCCTTCTTACTCATGTTGTTAGTAGAATAGATCTTTAAACTATTTGTATGTCAAGAGCTTGCTCTGATACCAATTTTTATTCCCAAGGAACTAACAATGTGATTTACAGAAGGGGGGTTGAATGTGAATCTCAAAACTTTTTCAAGTTTTGAGCAGTTTCGAAAGCTAAGTGTATGATGAACAGATGTGTGTGAATTGCTTTGAGCAGGTGCAGACAGATGTATATTCAAGACACAAATATAAAGAACACAAAGGCTTTTAAAAACTTTTCTGGTGGATTTGTTGTTCCACCAGAGATGTGTATTTCAGAAAATCTGTGATACAAAGAATTGATCACAACTGCTTCCTAGTACAAACTAGATGATTTTCTCTCTATGTTTTTCTAAACAGCTCTGGAAAATTCACTTCTAATTACTAGCTGCAACTTGGTTTATGTATCACCAAGTTTACAAGTGAAGATAAAAATAAAATACAATTATAAAATAGTTCTTCACATGTTTCTTCTTCATTTCTCTATCCAATGCAATCTAAGATAATCTGTGAATCTTTGAATACTTCCTTGTTTGCACCAGAATGGAAATGCTGCTTTTTCTTGATTCCTCCAAGAGGCTACCACATTTCAATTGTCTCTGTCAACCTATGTGCCTCTGTCAGCTTATGAATTGTCACTATCAACTGCTATGGGACTAAGCATCCGTTGAAGCTTTCATCCGTTGATGGCTTTATCCGTTAATACTTTAGTGACATCCGTTGATGCTTTAACAGTTGACGCTTTATCCGTTGATGCACTCATCCGTTGATGGATGTTATCCATTGAAGCTTTAGAGACATTCGTTGAAGCTTTGATTCTCATCCGTTGAAGGCCTTTAATCTATCAGTTGATACTACTTCATTTACACAAAATTACAAGGCATGAAATATTTACAATTAGGCCTCCTATTTGCATATCCACTAGTAGTCAACATGACTTATAATTTCCCACAACTTCTAAGAATTATAACTTAAATACAGAGACTGAAATGTGCTCCAATACTAAACTTATTTCTAAGTAAAGCTACTCCATCAATGGATAGCCAAGATGGTCTTATCCGTTGAGGCTACAAATACTAGATTTCTACGTAAGTGTTTTGTTTAACTTATCATCAAACTAATACATATATTCCTAACATTTTGTTTCATTTTTTTATTCCGTATTAAATTCGATTAAACGGTATAGTTTGTATTCAACCCCCCCTTCTACAAATATATTGGGACCTAACAAATATATATTTACTGAACAAAATGTTTTGGAATATAGATGTTGAAATATGCATACGTAAAATCCTAGCTATCATCTTCCTATTTTTATCTCCTCCAAAATTATACAGATTAGCATAGGTTTTGGCGACTGAGGTCTGATCGCTGTTTATACATCGGGTTACTGTAAACCGGTGTTTTGTTGTTGTTTTATCCTGGGAGGGTTATTGTAGTCTCTGAATACAGTAAGTGAGGGAAATAAACTCTTCAAGAACAGCCTCTTCCTCTCGAGGGATTGGTGACTCAGCTGTGATTGAAAGCTTCACTACGCTAAGCTTTATTTCTCTTCTTATTTTTCTTTTACAATTGCCGATTATATATTATTTATGACCTTCGTGTTTTGTTTTCGTTATTAGTGTTATTGCCTTGTTCTTGTTATTGGTTATATAACTGCCTCATTGTGTTATTATAGTAGTAATTTACTATTGTTGCTTTCCCAACAAAACGGAGGGGAAAACTGAAATTGTGTGTGGGAGGGTGTACATTAGTTGGGTGTGGTATTTTAGGGGGACCATTAAATTAGATTAATCTAATGGCTTAGATTAGTTCATAGTTTATATTTTAAATTTGGTTTATATTTAATCATGCCCATATATATATATATAGGGAGATGGTCAAATAGATACCAACCTTATTTTATAAACTAGAAACCAATAACAACCACTAATTTTATAGCTTGACTTGAATCTCCACCACACAAATTTTATCCACCCATTCTCTCCCCCCTCCATTTTCACGTGACTCATGTCATTCCTCTGTGTACCTTGTACCCTTACATGATTAATTTTATTCCTATTTTTAATTTAATTTTTTCATTAATCGACAAACCTTTTTTAAAATCTGATTTCACTATATTTTTCTCCATCTCCCAACGATCAATTTACATACCATATTTGCTAATCCGACGATAATCACTATTTATACTTAACAGAATCACTAAACCGGAATTACTATAATTTCAAAACTTTCTTAATTTTAGTGATTATCGTAAGCATAACTAGTGATTCAAATCTAAAAATTACTATCTAAAATTAATATTGGAACTTAATTTAGTAGTTGTTAAGTTTTTAGGGTTCACCAATTCCTTAAATAGGTTTTAAAAATATCTAGCTCTTTCTAAAAATAAGAAATTAGTTGATAAACATTCCATTTATTTAGGGTTTAGGACGCCCTAAACCCTAGAGCCTAAACTATAATATCCCATATTTTCAAATATTATTATTGTTATTATTTGGAATTATTTATGTGATTTTATGTGAATTTTAGGGAATTATTTGGTAATTGGAGTTGATGTTTTGGATGTTTATATATGATATTCTTTGAGTATTCTAATTTTTATATGTGCAGAATAAAATATAGATAATTGTGATATTTTTCTGGTAATTTTTGGACTGTTATATAATTTTATAATGATTTATGAATTTATTAATTATTTTTTATGTATTTATAAAACTATTTTATTAAACCAGGAATCGTCCAACTTCAACCGTTTTTGCATTTTTACAACTCGAAACTCTTCCGAAAACTTCTTCCTAACCTAATCTGGTAATTCTGGACATTTTTCGTGTTTTAACTTTTCCGATCCGGATTACGGTTTGACCTGTACGCGTCCCGGCATAAAATTTTCGATACGATAAACGTTTTGATGAATCAACAAAACCCGTATTCTCGAAAGGCGGGAAATTATTACATTGTCTTTGTTTAAAGTATTTTAAAAGAAGCCCGACTTTGATAATTATATAAATTTGATATTAAATTCTATCGTTTTATAGTTACTTAGCGGCTAAGTAATATATTTTCGGATCTCATATGATCCAATGAGATACTTGTTACGTGTTTAAAATGTATTTATATGAATCGATCCGTAATTTGTACGCGTGTTTATTAGCGTCTTTAGCCAGGTACTCGTTTTATTTTTTTTATGCGCGTTTGAATGCATTCTAGGTGTTTTCGGGATTTTCTGGTAATTTAGGAGTCGTTAATGTTTTTCCAAAAATCAACGAACCGGGACCCCACCGGAACGTCAGGCCCCACAACATCTGTGTTTTTATTTTTATAAAATTATACGTATTTCAAATACCCTGTATTTCTGTATTTTCGAATTATTCGCAAATTTTGGGAATTTTGATACGAATTTTATATTTTACTATTTTTAAAATTATTCCCCGTAATTATAATTTTGGGGCTTAATTATTTTAATTAGGGGATAAAAACACCCTAAAGTTGATTTTGGGGTATTAATTTTCAGATAATATAAATAGTGTAATTATCTATTTTATTGCGTTTTATTTTTATTAAAAACAAAATTAGAAAATCAAGAATTTGGGGTGAAATTCATTCAAGAATAAAGAATCAATGATTTTGGGTGATTCAGGAAGCCAAATCCGATGTTCTAGTAACCAAAACACTCCTCTCAACGAGCCCGTCAATTTCATACCATTTTTAGCATCTGAGGTTGAGTTTCTGGCAAAATTGTTCCTTTTTTATGTTCTTGGCTTGTAATAGATTTTTGATTTCCATTGATTGTTGATTGTTTTTGAGATTGCAAATAGCTTTCGAATGATTTATAGAGTCGATTTGTATGTTTAGTTGATTTGTTTGAGTCCCAAATCGATATAACCGAGTTCTTGGTTTTGTATGTTTTTATTTTCGATTTTATAGATTATTGATGATAGGTTGAGTGATTTTGATTGCATAAACTGATTACAAATGATCTAAGCTTCGTTTTGAGATATAATTCATGAAATTTGGTTCAGAAATGAGGGAATTCGAGTGTCGCCGGTTTGCTGGCCGGAAAATTCTTTGAATTCGGCCGGGGAATTGATTCTGGTAATGGTTTAGGATTGTGGTAAGCGTTTCTGAGTTTCGTTGAACGCGAGGATGAAATTGTTATTGAAACCGAGTTCGACAGGCTACATTTCAGCCGTGTTTCGGCTGCCGGATTTATCGCCGGAATCTGGGCAAGTCACCGATTCCGGCAACTTGTTCTTCATTTTCCGGTGGTATCTCCGCCAGTTCTCCACCCCTCGATCCAAGGTTGAAGACAACCTGTACCTTCCCAACTGTTTTTACCATTTCATTTTTTATTTAATTTCTAAATTTATTTCTAAATTCCAAAAATCATTTACTAATTATTTTAAATACTAAAAATCATTTATTTAATTATTTTAAATTACAAAAATTTATTTCTGTTATTATTTTCAAAAAAAGCCATATTTGTTTTAATTATTTATAATTTGTTTTAATTGATTATTTATATATTTAATTAATTGGTTAATTCAGTTAATCAATTAATTTTATTTATAAATAGTTAAATAAAATACAATTATTTATAATTAATTCAAATAAATCCTAAAAAAATTATTTTTAAGCTTTTAAAAATTATATTTTGGTATTTGAAAATCAATTAATATTATTATTAATTGATTTAATTCTATTTATTCTTATTTTATATGTAATAAATAAACCGTTCGTCCGTTTAATACGAAACAAACGCGTAGAGACTCAGAAAAATATTCCTCTTTCATTAAAAATATTTTCGAGACCCAAACTCTTTTGTTTCAAAAGGTCGCTTGTTTTACGATTTATTCAGAGTCGATTTTTGAGCGATAAATCATATTTTGACCCGATTTTAGTTTTGAACGTACCAAGTCAAACCTTTTAACGAACTAAGTCATGAGTGATACGAATTATGTAATTCATGAGTTATGTGTTTACGTGTTATGTGAATTATGTGCATATGTGGATCAAGAGTCCTGTGTTTGTCTGTTATATTTATGTGTGGGCTATCGTATGGGAAGACGATAGGATATTGATGCGCAGTTCGTCGAGTGATTATCGTTTAGGAGATTAAAGTTATATCTTTTAGTTATAGATGCGGATCGCTTGAGTTGATCGGGACAAGACATTGGGAAGAATGAGATGGAATGGATGAATACTAGAGTTGATTAGTATGGAATATTGGGTTGCAGCACTGCATGAGCAACAGATCAGAGATTTAGCGAAGTAAAGGACGGTGATATTTTGAGACAGAATAGATGCGTTTTTGCGAGTGTGACTAACTACTAAATCCCAAAGGCAAGTATCCCTATCATCACTTATTGTTCAAGTGATATTTATTTTAAATCTTCATATGAAAGTATTGTTTTCCCTATTCTCTGTTCGGGATAGATAAATGTTTTACATATCGCTGAATTAAATGATTCTGTTTATGCAAGTATTTTTTCTGTTATTCTATGTTTAGAATAGCTAAGTGATTTTACTTATCAAATTAATAGATTTATAAATGTTTTGGATTTTGAGAAAGATGATTTTGTTGCGAGTATTTCTGCCCAAGTGAATGGGGGAATAAAATTATTTAGGATGTCAATTGATTCGGCTCCTTTTTCAATAAAAAGGTTTTAAGATTGGAATGGTTACTGGTTACAGCGTAGGTGGTCGAGATATCGGTCCAGCTGTAATATCTTTCAAGGCGAGTATATGCCTTTTCTGGCGCCCTATAGGTATCGTATGACTGCGGGATACGGGTAGTACCTATATTTACGTTATGGCTGCGGGATACCGGTGCTGTTTCATGACTGATCATCAGGAACAGCATGAAATATTATTGATTCCAATCTAAACTGTGTTTTCTAAATTGTTTTGATAATCATAGAATAAATGATTTATCAACTATTTTTGTTTTGGATTAAAAGTGAAATGCGGTTTTTATTCAGTTTCTGATTTATGTTGATACTTACTTTGTTGTTAAATATCAAAGGTGGTATTGGTATAGATGATTGATGTTGACTTCAGTATGGGATGTTGTGAGCATCAAAGTTCGTACTGATATCTAATTTGATATGACAACAAAATAAGTATTAATATCAAGCGTTCGGTTTTGAATAAAGTGTATGATTCAATCCATCATCATTGTTTCTTGTTATTGTTGTTTATGATATTTCCGTAAATATTGCTTTACGAGTGTTATTCTCGTCAAGATTCAAAGTATTGCTGAAGCATTTCGCTCGAAAATATCGAAAAGAGTTTTGAATATAGTGAGAAACAATTATCCGATTCTTTAATAAATTTTCTGTTTCAGCAATTATGATTTTAAAATGATCTGCGCTATTGCAGATGTCGGTTTTATATCAAAACAACTCTGTATTAGCTATAATGATCTTGATGAGCATTTCTTACACTCATACTTGCCTGTTTTTTAATTTAACCTCCAGTGAGGATTAACTTGCGCTGTTTAGCCGTGTAATTCGAGGAAGCAACGAAGAAGCTTTTGGAAAGTGGTTGGTCCAGGGTTTGCAGATTAGTGTAAATTCTGTAATGTAAAGTTGTTTATATTATATTATATTATATTTGTGTTATTTTATAGTTGGGCCTAGTATACTTCTTTTCGAAGTTATACTAGCGAGTTA
The DNA here is from genome assembly GCF_009905375.1 of Apium graveolens. Classification (NCBI taxonomy): domain Eukaryota; kingdom Viridiplantae; phylum Streptophyta; class Magnoliopsida; order Apiales; family Apiaceae; genus Apium; species Apium graveolens. Next base: position 239,323,699 of record NC_133654.1, on the reverse strand, counting down.
GTATTGAATTGGAATTGTTGAAAAAAGTTTCAAAAGAAAAAGAAAGTGAAAATTTTATTTGTGGAATTTGGATTTCTTGTTTCCAGAATTGTGACCTTAAAAGATCTTGGATTAGTTTGGGGTCATAAATGATAAATATTTTCCGCTGGCATTTGTTTATTGATTAAACAAGTTATTTTGGATTGAGATTTCATTGTGATGACCAAATCCTCTGACCCCGGATTTGGGGGCGTTATAGGGTGGTATCAGAGCTGAGGTTATAGTAAACTAGAAACGAGAGTGTGTATGAGTGTGTATAGCTATGTGAGGACGTTTGAGCTCATATCGAGTTCCTATTGGACTATTGGATATAGTACCAACGAGTAAGTTAAGATAGGCGCATTCGTTTGTGATGATCGTGCGGAACTGGAAGGAACTCCGGGAAGCTGCAAACTTTTATTGTAGAATCTTCTGAGGCTACTATGATTCGACGACGATGAAGATTATCGATATCCTTGGAACATGAAAAAATGTCTAGAATTGGATGACAAGTCAACAGAAGAATTCAAACAGAAGATAAGTATTAAGACTTTGGCAATACCTTCTTTTTCTGTAACTTCTTTTGACATCCCTCAAAAAGAGGTATCTGTTAGAGGATATATTCCCTAACACTCATTTAGTCATTTTATGCCAGAATTTGTTCTCTGGATTTCATTTCCTTTAGAAATATCAGCTTTGAAATCTTTTCAGTTTTATTCATTTGATTTTGGATTCCTTTTTATCTTTTTATTCTGACTAAGATGAACGACCCTAACTATAGAGGACACAAGGTATACATGTCTGTGTGATAGGAGTTGGATAGGACGCCATCACTTGTGTGTGTTGTGACTACAAGAAGGTTAAAAACCTTTAGTAGTGTCTTAATTTGGACACGCAACACCAAGTTCGTTTGATCATATTGATCTCTCACTTATTGTTTCATTTCAACAAAACTTTCTCCTAAATTCAGATTTTGGTAACCACAATCGTTGGACATCCGTTATGATATAAAATTCTTTTCTCTTTAAACTTCCATGATTTTATTATTTCAGACACTCGAAGGTATGCCAATCAAGTTGAGATGAGTTATCCAGGTCAATGGAAAGTAAGATTTTTGGATGAAATTACCAACATCAACGGTGGATTGCAATGCGATTAGAATATCGGTGGCATATAACGAAGTCGGTCTGTCTCTTTACTTCTTTCTGTATTTATCTTTATCTCTCGTTCTTTTTCTTTCTCTCTATTCTTCTTTCTCGTAATCAGTAAAAGTGATTCTATGGAGAAATTTGTCAAAGAAAGAGGATGGAACAATGGTGCAAAGTGAAGTTTCTGTAATCAATATGTTATACAAAGAATCCAAGCTATCTGAAAATTTTGAGGAAAAGTGCATATGCAAGATTGAAAAGTTGGTTAGAAGATCCTTAGTGCTTTCTTCTGCTGATTCCGAGGACGGAATCCTTATAAGAGGGGTAGATTGTAATATCCTATATTTTCAAATATTATTATTATTTTTTGGAATTATTTATGTGAATTTTCGGAAATTATCTGGTAATTGTAGTTGATGATTTGGATGTTTATATATGATATTCTTTGAGTATTCTAATTTTTATATGTGCAGAATAAAATATAGATAATTGTTAGATTTTTCTGGTAATTTTTGGACTGTTATATGATTTTATAATAATTTATGAATTTATTAATTATTTTCTGAGTATTTATAAAACTATTTTATTAAACAGGGAATCGTGCAACTTCAACCGTTTTTGCATTTTTACAACCCGAAACTCTTCCGAAAACTCCTTCCCAACCCAATCTGGTAATTCCGGACATTTTTCGTGTTTTAACTTTTTCGATCCGGATTAAGGTTTGACTCGTACGCGTCCCGGCACAAATTTTTCGATACGATAAACGTTTTGATGAATCAACAAATCCCGTATTCTCGAAAGGCGGGATATTATTACATTGTCTTCGTATAAAGTGTTTTAAAAGAAGCCCAATTTTGATAATTATCCAAATTTGATATTAAATTATATCATTTTATAGTTACTTAGCGGCTAAGTAATATATTTTCGGATCCGATATGATCCAATGAGATACTTGTTACGTTTTTAAAATGTATTTATATGAATCGATCCGTAATTTGGACGCGTGTTTATTAGCATCTTTAGCAAGGTACTCGTTTAATTTTATTTTATGCGTGTTTGAATGTATTCTAGGTGTTTTCGGGATTTTCTGATAATTTAGGAGTCGTTAATGTTTTTCCAAAAATTAACGGACCGGGACCCCACCGGGACGGCAGACCCCACAACATCTGTGTTTTTATTTTGGTAAAATTATACGTATTTCAAATACCCGGTATTTCTACATTTTCGAATTATTCGCAAATTTTGGGAATTTCGATACGAATTTTATATTTTACTATTTTTAAAATTATTCCCCGTAATTATAATTTTGGGGCTTAATTATTTTAATTAGGGGATAAAAACACCCTAAAGTTGATTTTGGGGTATTAATTTTCAGATAATATAAATAGTGTAATTATCTATGTGCATTTTATTTTTATTAAAAATAAAATTAGAAAATCAAGAATTTGGTGGTGAAATTCATTCAAGAACAAAGAATCAATGATTTTGGGTGATTCAGGAAGCCAAATCCGATGTTCTAGTAACCAAAACACTCATCTCAACGAGCCCGTCAATTTCATACCAGTTTTAGCATTTGAGGTTGAGTTTCTGGTAAAAAAAATTGATGTTCTTGGCTTCTAATCGATTTTTGATTTCCATTGATTGTTGATTGATTTTGAGATTACAATTAGCTTTAGAATGATTTATATAGTCGATTTGTATGTTTAGTTGATTTGTTTGAGTCCCAAATCGATATAACCGAGTTCTTGGTTTTGTATGTTTTTATTTTCGATTTTATAGATTATTGATGATAGGTTGAGTGATTTTGATTGCATAAACTGATTACAAATGATCTAAGCTTCGTTTTCAGATATAATTCATGAAATTTGGTTCAGAAATGAGGGAAGTCGAGTGTCGCCGGTTTGTTGGCCGGAAAATTCTTTGAATTCGGCCGGGGAATTGATTCTGGTAATGGTTTGGGATTGTGGTAAGCGTTTCTGAGTTTCGTTGAACGCGAGGATGAAATTGTTATTGAAACCGAGTTCGACAGGCTGCGTTTCAGCCGTGTTTCGGCTGCCGGATTTACCGCCGGAATCTGGGCAAGTCACCGGCTCCGACGACTTGTTCTTCATTTTCCAATGGTATCTCCGCCAGTTCTCCGCCCCTCAATCCAACGTTGAAGACAACTTGTACTTCCCCAACTGTTTTTACCATTTCCTTTTTTATTTTATTTCTAAATTTATTTCTATATTCCAGAAATCATTTATTAATTATTTTAAATTCTAAAAATCATTTATTTAATTATTTTAAATTCTAAAAATTTATTTCTGTTATTATTTTCAAAAAATCCATATTTGTTTTAATTATTTAAAATTTTTTAATTAATTATTTATAGATTTAATTAATTGATTAATTCATTTAATCAATTAATTTTATTATTAAATAGGTAAATAAAATACAATTATTTATAATTAATTCAAATAAATCCTAAAAAATTATTTTTAAACTTTTAAAAATTGTATTTTGGTATTTGAAAATCAATTAATATTATTATTAATTGATTTAATTTTATTTATTCTTATTTTATTTGTAATAAATAAACCGTTCGTCCATTTAATACGAAACGAACGCGTACAGACTCAGAAAAATATTCATTTTTCATTAAAAATACTTTCGAGACCTAAACTCTTTTGTTTAGAAAGGTCGCTTGTTTTACGAGTTATTCATAGTCGATTTTTGAGCGATAAATCATATTTTGACCCGATTATAGTTTTGAAGTACCGAGTCGAACCTTTTAACGAACTGGGTCATGTGTGATACAAATTATGTGATACGTGAGTTATGTGAATTATGTGCATATGTGGATCAAGAGTCCTGTGTTTGTCTGTTATATTTATGTGTGGGCTATCGTATAGGTAGACGATAGGGTATTGATGCGCAGTTCGTCGAGTGATTATCGTTTAGGCGATTACAGTTGTATCTTTTAATTATAGATGCGGATCGCTCGAGTTGATCGGGACAAGATATTGGGAAGAATGAGATGGAATGGATGAATACTAGAGTTGAATAGTATGAAATATTGGGTTGCAGCACTGCATGAGCAGCAGATCAGAGATTTAGCGAAGTAAAGGACGGTGATATTTTGAGACAGAATGACAGAATACATGCGTCTTTGTGAGTGTGACTAACTACTAAATCCCAAAGGCAAGTATCCCTATCATCACTTATTGTTCAAGTGATATTTATTTTAAATCTTCGTATGCAAATATTGTTTTGCATTTCTCTGTTCGGAATAGATAAATGTTTTACATATCGCTGAATTAAATTATTCTGTTTATGCAAGTATTCTTCTGTTATTCTATGTTTAGAATAGCTAAGTGATTTTACTTATCAAATTAATGGATTTATAAATGTTTTGGATTTTGAGAAAGATGATTTTGTTGCGAGTATTTCTGACCAAGTAAATGGGGGAATAAAATTATTTAGGATTTCGATTGATTCGGCTCCTTTTTCAATAAAAAGGTTTTAAGATTCGAATGGTTACTGGTTACTGGTTACAGCGAAGGTGATCGAGATATCGGTCCAGCTGTAATATCTTTCAAGATGAGTATTTGCCTTTTCAGACACCCTATAGGTACCGTATGGCTGTGGGATACGGGTAGTACCTATATTTACGGTATGGTTGCGGGATACCGGTGCTGTTTCGTGACTGATCATCAGGAACAGCATGAAATATTATTGGTTCCAATCTAAACTATGTTTTTTAAATTGTTTTGATAATCATAGAATAAATGATTTATCAACTATTTTTGTTTTGGATTAAAGGTGAAATGCGGTTTTTATTTAGTTTATGATTTATGTTGACACTTACTTTGTTGTTAAATATCAAAGGTGGTAATAGTATAGATGATTGATGTTGACTTCAGTATGGGATGTTGTGAGCATCAAAGTTCGTATTGATATCTAATTTGATATGATAACAAAATAAGTATTAATATCAAGAGTTCGGTTTTGAATAAAGTGTATGATTTAATCCATCATCATTATTTCTTATTATTGTTGTTTACGATATTTTTGTAAACATTGCTTTACGAGTGTTATTCTCGTCAAGATTCAAAGTATTGCTGAAGTATTTCGCTCGAAAATATCAAAATGAGTTTTGAATACAGTAAGAAAAAATTATCCGATTTTTTAATAAATTTTCTCTTTCAGGAATTATGATTTTAAAATGATCTACACTATTGCAGATGTCGGTTTTATATCAAAACAACCCTATATTAGCTATAATGATCTTGTTGAGCATTTCTTCCGCTCATACTTGCCTGTTTTTAAATTTAACCTCGAGTGAGGATTAACTTGCGCTGTTTAACCGCGTAATTCGAGGAAGCAACGAAGAAGATTTTGGAAAAGGGTTGGTCCAGGGTTTGCGGATTAGTGTAAGTTCTGTAATGTAAAGTTGTTTATATTATATTATATTATATTTGTGTTATTTTATAGTTGGGCCTAGTATACTTCTTTTCGAAGTTATACTAGCGGGTTAGTATTGAATTGGAATTGTTTAAAAGAGTTTCAAAAGAAAAAGAAAGTGGAAAATTTATTTATGGAATTTGGATTTCTTGTTTCTAGAAATGTAACCTTAAAAAATCTTGGATTAGTTTGGGGTCATAAATGATAAATATTTTCCGCTGGCATTTGTTTATTGATTAAACAGGTTATTTTGGATTGAGATTTCATTGTGACGACCAAATCCTCTGACCCCGGATTTGGGGGCGTTACATAAACCCTAACTTAGTCTTGGATTTAGGGTCTACCTAACCCTAAACCCTAGAAACCATACCATGTAAATAGTGATTTATATATACAATATATTGATTACTATGTATAATTTGGTGATTATTATGTGCAGTTTAGTGATTATCGTCATACGATTTAGTGATTGAAGAGTATATCAGTATGAATATCATACTCACAGCAACGCTTTGTCTCCCCCTTTTTGATTTCTTTGTCTGCTCTCAGACCTTTTTGTGTATATTTTTCATTTATTTATTTGGGCTTAATAAAACCATTACCCACATAAGTGGACCAGACCCAACAAAATTTAATATCTCTCTCTGTTCCTTTTATATTAATAGTTAAATTAGCTAAATTTTAGTGATTTTTGTAAGTATAATTAGTGATTTATCGCCGGAATATAGCACATATGGTATTTATACTGATCATTAAACACAATCATTATAACACCACCACATATCTCACCTTCATCACCATGATTGTAACAGCCATAATATCAAATAGAAATCACTAACTTTAACTATTAATACGGTGATTATCATTTGTAGAGAGGTGAGAAAAAGAAAAAGCTCATAAAAAAGAAGAAGAAAAGTTTAGAAAATATAAATGGAGGAATATATGGGGTAAACCACTTATCTCACCATCATCACTGTGACTGTAACATCCATAATATCAAAAAGAATTCACTAATTTTAACTATTAATACAGTGATTATCTTATGCAGGGAGGTGAGAAAAAGAAAAAGCACATAAAATAGAAGAAGAAAAGTTTAGAAAATATGAATGAAGGAATATATGGGGTAAATGGAGGGGAATGAAAATGGATGACGGTGGTAACGGGGGCTAATGATGGTGGTAGAGGTGATGACTGTGATAGGGTGGGGTAATGAGGTAAGTTGAATTGTGGGGTTTTGGGGGAAGAGTCGGGGCTAGTTACAGTGAATTGAGAATGAGGTGGGTGGATAGTACTAAAGTGAGGTGGGCTGAGTCTTAGTTTCTAGTTTTTATTTTAAGGCAGTTTCTATTTGAACAGCCCTATATATATATATATATATAGGGTGCCCTTCCACAACCCCAGGTGGTTCTAGCAACCACCTGCCGCATTGAGGCATTGCGGCATCCCCCCAATGCTTCATTGCGGTAACTGCAATGTGTCAATGCGGCAACTCCAGCATTAATATATTTTTCAAAGTTTAATATTAGTTTTATTTTGAAATAATTGTAAAATAAAAGATAATAATTATATAAATAATTTTAATTCCTGTTTAAATTTATAATTTATTTATTTATCGGTTATTATAATTTATAAATTTATGTATTTATAGTTTGGCCACCTCAGCAATGAGTAATTGCGAGAATTCTGATATTTTTCTTTAAAATTAATATTTAGTTATTTAATTGATTAAATTTCTCTATTATTTATTTTTTGTCACTAAAATTAATATTTAATTATTGAATTAATTAAATATCTTTATTATCCATCATTTTTTTTTAAAATTAATAGTTAGTCATTTAATTGATTGAATATCTCTATTATTCATTTTTTGTCACTAAAATTAATATTTAATTATTGAATTAATTAAATATCTCTATTATTCATCATTTTTCCTTAAAATTAATATTTAGTAATTTAATCGATTAAATTTCTCTGTTATCCATTTTTTGTCACTAAAATTAATATTTAATTATTGAATTAATTAAATGTCTCTATTATCCATCATTTTTCTTTAAAATTAATATTTAGTCATATAATTGATTAAATTTCTCTATTATCCATTTTTTGTCACTAAAATTAATATTTAATTATTGAATTAATTAATTGTCTCTATCATCCATTATTTTTCTTTAAAATTAATATTTAGTCTTTTAATTGATTAAATTTCTCTATTATCCATTTTTTGTCGCTAAAATTAATATTTAATTATTGAATTATTTAAATGTCTGTATTATCCATCATTTTTCAAAAAATGGTTTTTTACAATGATTTTGACAATAACGAAGTAATTATCGATGGTGTTGCTTACGACGGGTTTGTGGGAGAAGAAGACATAGAAATAGCTCTCCACCGTATTCAAATGGCCCTTGAGCGCAAGAAAAAAAAGGAAAATGAGGCGAATGCGAAGGCGGAAAGGTCGATGAAAAAGAAGGACGACGATAAGGGTGATAAAGGCGGTTCCTTGAACACCGTTAAAACTTGATCATTATCGTCGGAATAATATATTTAAGTTATTACGTATTTCGTTTTAAAAAATGTACTTCAATTAAATTTGAATGAAATGAAATATTTAATATTTTATTTTTCTTGTGCTTGTCCAATTTAATTTATCAATTTTTAATTTATAGTAAACGAATATAATGCTAAAAATTAAAAATGTGGAAAACTAAAAAAATGAAAATTTGTTAGAAATATGTGTATTAGTTTGATGATAAGTTAAACAAAACACTTAAGTAGGAATCCAGTGTCTGTAGCCTCAACGAATAAGACCATTTTGGCTATCCGTTGATGGAGTAACTTTACTTAGAAATAAGTTTAGTATTGTAGCACATTTCAGTTTATGTATTCAAGTTATAATTCTTAGATGTTGTGGGAAATTATAAGTCATGTTGACTACTAGTGGATATGCAAATAGGAGGGCTAATTGTAAATATTTCATGCCTTATAATTTTGTATAAGTGAAGTAGTATCAACTGATAAGTTAAAGGCCTTCAATGGATAAGAAACAAAGCTTCAACGGATGTCTCTAAAGCTTCAACGGATAACATCCATCAACGGATGAGTGCATCAACGGATAAAGCTTCAACTGCTAATGCATCAACGGATAACATCCATCAACGGATGAGTGCATCAACGGATAAAGCCATCAACGGATGAAAGTTTCAACGGATGCTAAGTTCAATAGCAGTTGACACTGACAATTCATAAGATGACAGAGGTACATGGGTTGACAGAGACAATTGGAATGTGGCAGCCTCTTGGAGGAATAAAGAAAATGCAGCATTTCCATTCTTGTACAAACAAGGAAGTATTAAAAGATTCACAGATTATCCTAGATTGCATTGGATAGAGAAATGAAGAAGAAATATGTGAAGAATCTTTTCAATTGTATTTTATACTTTTGTCTTCACTTGTAAACTTGGTGATATATAAACCAAGTTGCAGCTAGTAATTAGAGTGTGAATTTTCCAGAGCTGTTTATAAAAACATTGAGAGAAAATCATCTAGTTTGTACTAGGAAGCAGCTGTGATCAATTTCTTGAATCACAGATTTTCTGAAATAACACATCTATGGTGGAACAACAAATCCACCAGAAAAGTTTTTAAGTCTTTTGTGTTCTTTACATTTGTGTTTGAATATATATCAGTCTGCACCAGCTCAAAGCAATTCACACACACTTGTTCATCAAAATACATAGCCTTTGAAACTGCTCAAAACTTGAAAAAGTTTTGAGATTTACATTCAACCCCCCTTCTGTAAATATCATTGTTAGTTCCTTAGGAATAACAATTGGTATCAGAGCAAGCTCTTAACTTACAAAGAGTTTAAAGATCTATTCTACTAATATCATGAGTAAGAAGGATATTGGTGTAAAGTATCTAATCCTGGAAAGAGATAATTATCATCACTGGAAAGTGAAGATGCCTTCACATCTTCTCTCTCAAGATGAAAGCTACATCAACTGCATTGAAAATGGTCCTCACATCCCTCACAAGGTGGCCACAGATGCAACTGCCACAGTTGCTATTGGACAGTCTATTCCCAAGCCAAAAGCATAATGGACTGATGAAGATATTGAAGAGGTTCACAAGGACAAGAAAGCCATGAATATTTTGTGCAATGGTTTAGATCAAGATATGTTTGATAATGTCATTAACAGCCATACTGCTAAGAAAATTTGGGATACTGTGCAACTTATCTGTGAAGGTACTGAACAAGTTAGAGAAAACAAAATGTAGCTTCTCATTCAACAGTATGAATACTTTCACTTTGAAGAAAGAGAATCACTGAATGATACCTTCAATAGATTTCAGAAACTGTTGAATGGATTGAAGTTGTATGGCAGAGTGTACCAAGTCAAGGACTCCAACTTAAAATTTCTGAGGTCTCTACCAAAGGAATGGAAGCCTATGACTGTTTCACTAAGGAATTCTCAAAATTATAAGGACTTCACACTTGAAAGATTATATGGAATTTTGAAGACCTATGAACTTGAGATGGAGCAAGATGAGCTGTTGGAAGAGGGAAAGAGAAAAGGAGGATCAGTTACACTTGTAGCTGACAATGAGAAGACTGAAGCCAGGAATGAAGAAAAGACAATGCCAAGTCTCAAAATTGGCATAAGCAAATCAAAATCAAGCAAGGGAAAGGAGCAAGTAGCTGAGGTTGAAGATAATTCCAGTCAAGATGACTCTGATGATGTTGATGAACATCTGGCCTTTCTGTCCAGGAGGTTTGTAAAGATGAAATTCAAGAAAAATGCTAAATTCACTAAGTCAAACAAGAACAAGGTGGACAAATCTAAGTGCAAATGTTATAACTGTGGCATAAGTGGACACTTTGCAAATGAGTGCAGAAAGTCAACCTCTGATAAGAAGAAATTTGAGCAGGTGGATTATAAAAAGAAATATTTCGATTTGCTCAAATAAAAGGAAAGAGCTTTTCTGACTCAGGATGACTGGGCAGCAGATGGAGTCAATGAAGATGATGATATGGAATATGTCAACCTAGCCCTGATGGCTAATTCTGATGAAAATGAAACTAGTTCATTAAGTAACCAGGTAATTACCACTGACCTCTCTCAGCTTTCTAAGATTGAATGCAATGAAGCTATAAATGATATGTCCAATTAATTATATCATTTGCGTGTTTCTCTTAAATCACTAGCTAAAAAAAACATAAGAATTAAAGAGAATAATTTTTTTTTAAGTGATAGGAATGCTGTGTTAGAGGATAAGGTAATTGAGCTTGAAAAGATTAAAATTAAATGCTTAACAGTTGAGAGTGAACTAGAAGAATCTGTTAAGAAAGTAGAAATCCTTTCTAAATAATTAGAACGTGAACAAGATGTAATCCAGGCCTGGAAAACATCTAGGGATGTTAGTGCTCAAATTGTCAAGGTTCAGGGAATTGAATCACTCTATGAGAATGCCTGGAAGAAAAACAAAAAGGAAGTAGAATTAATTGATGGATTATCAACAGATGTGGAATCAACGGATGATGAAAGTTATCCGTTGAAGGAAGAAAAGGAGCATCCGTTGAAGGCTCATCAATTAAAACAGGCAAGTGATTCTAAAAAGAACAATTTGAAAAATCTCAATAAGAAGTTTGGTTCAACTTCCAAGAACTTTGTCAAAGAAGAAGCTAGAACATCCAAAGATGCTAGTAAGGTGAATATAGGACACATGAATTTAGTTCAGTTGAAAAATAGGCTTAAGATGGTTGAGGATAAAAAGGAAACTAAAAGAAAATCAAATAGAAATGGGAAGGTAGGGATTAACAAACACAACAATTACACACCTGATAAATATGCTCCTAGAAAAAGTTATGTGCATTGCAAAAGTGTTAATCATCTATCTGCTAACTGCAAGTCAGTTAAGAATGCTCCCATGCCTTTAACTCTTTCCATGCCTAACATGTCTATGTCACCTCTGCATGCTATGCCTATTATGTCTCAACAGAATCCTCGTGCACATTTTGCAAACATGTCATATGTTAATAATCCTTATTTTGCTGCATTCAGTATGCCTCAAATGCCATACAACATGCCTATGTGGAATAATGTGTTTGCACAATCTATGCCTTATCAAATTCAACTAAATGTGCTAAATAATTCTGTGACTAACCCTACACCTCAACCAACTACATCTGAGACCAAGGTTGATCCAAAGTTACCTAAGTCAAAAGATGCTAGAGGTATGAAGTCTAGGAAAAAGACTAACAAGGCTGGACCCAAGGAAACTTGGGTACCAAAATCAACTTGATTGATTTTGTTGTGTGCAGGGAAAAAGAAGGAATCTATGGTACTTGGACAGTGGTTGTTCAAGGCACATGACAGGAGATTTCACCCTTCTCACAGAGTTCAAGGAGAGAGCTGGCCCTAGCATAACCTTTGGAGATGACAACAAAGGGTTCACTATGGGATATGGCTTGATTTCAAAAGAAAATGTCATCATCGATGAAGTTGCATTAGTTGATGGTCTCAAACACAATCTATTGAGCATCAGTCAACTATGTGATAGAGGGAATACTGTTTCCTTCAATTCTGAAGCCTGTGTTGTCATAATTAAGAAGGACAACAAAGTGGTTCTAACTGGAGTTAGAAAAGGGAATGTGTACTTGGCTACTTCAACTCTACAGATGCAGAATCAGTTACTTGTCTTCTCAGCAAAGCAAGTCCAGATGAAAGTTGGCTATAGCACAAGAAGCTGTCTCATTTGAATTTCAAGACAATGAATGATCTAGTCAAAAAGGACTTAGTTAGAGGAATGCCTCTAGTGGAATTCTCAAGGGATGGACTGTGTGATGCCTGTCAGAAAGGAAAGCAAAAGAGAGCATCATTCAGCAAGAAGCTTGAATCAGCAATTGATGAACCATTACAACTGCTACACATGGATCTTTTTGGACCAATCAATATTTTGTCAATTTCAAGGAAAAGATATTGCCTAGTGATTGTAGATGATTTCTCAAAGTTTTCATGGACCTGCTTTCTTGGATCAAAGGATGAAGCTAGTGAAATCATCATCAATCATATCAAGCAAGTCAACAATCATCCAGATTTCAAAGTAAGGAATATCAGGAGTGACAATGGAACTGAGTTCAGGAATTCTACCATGAGGTTATTCTGTGAAGAAAATGGGATCATGCATGAGTTCTTAGCTCCAAGGACTCCACAACAGAATGGTGTGGTGGAAAGGAAGAACAGATCACTAATTGAAGCTGCAAGAACTATGCTTGAAGAGTCAAAACTCCCAACATACTTTTGGGCTGAGGCTGTTAATTGTGCATGTTACACTCAAAATATTTCTCTAATCAATCAGGCAAAAGGCATGACTCCCTATCAATTGTTCAAGAGAAGAAACCAACTTTAAACTTTCTTCATGGCTTTGGTTGCAAATGCTACATTCTAAGGAATCAACCTGATCACAAAGGGAAGTTTGATGCAAAGGCTGATGAAGGAATATTTGTTGGTTATTCTGCTAGAAAATCATATAGGGTCTACAATCTAAGAACCAACATTGTCATGGAATCTGTGCATGTTGTGTTTGATGATAAAAAGATTGATGGACTAACAGATGAGGGACATCATGAAGGACTCAAATTTGATAACATTGAGATATATTGTGATGATAGTGAAGATGAGAATGATGGAGAAGGCACCTCGAAAAGAATTCAAAATTTGTCTTTGGATAATGCACAAAATGTTGCATCAGTTGAAAGTAATAATTCAGCATCCGTTGAAAGACAAAGTGCATCATCCGTTGAAGTACATAATGAAGCATCCGTTGATCATAGTCTATCAACGGATAATCAATTTACCTCATCAGTTGATAGAACTCCCAGTTCCTTTCAAAGGATCAGTAACTCAGGGGGAGTTTCAACCAATCAACACTCTATCTCACATCATGACAATACTGAGGCAACCTCATATAGAGCTAATCTACCACCTCAAAGGAAATGGACCAGGAATCACCCTTTTGAATTGATCATTGGTGATGCTACGTCTAAAGTACAAACTAGAAGGGCTACTCAAGATGAATGTCTATATAGTAGTTTTCTATCACAGGAGGAACCTAAGAGAGTGAAAGAGGCTCTATTGGATCCAGATTGGATTTTAGCAATGCAAGAGGAGCTAAACCAATTTGAGAGGAACAAAGTATGGAAGCTGGTACCCAAGCCAAAGAACAAGAGCTTTATTGATACAAAATGGGTATTCAGAAACAAGATCGATGAAAATGGCATTGTCATAAGAAATAAAGCCAGATTGGTTGCCAAGGGCTACTCTCAACAAGAAGGAATAAATTTTGATGAGGCATTTTCTCCAGTTGCAAGACTTAAAGCCATCAGAATCTTTCTAGCCTATGCAGTCCATGCTAATTTCAAAGTCTATCAAATGGATGTCAAGAGTGCATTTCTGAATGGAGAATTGGAGGAAGAAGTTTATGTAAGCCAACCTCCAAGATTTGAAGATCCAAATTTTCCAGACTATGTATTATATGTTGAAAGCACTCTATGGACTAAAGCAAGCACCTAGAGCCTGGTATGAGACTTTGTCAAAATTTCTTCTAGATAATCACTTCACAAGAGGTACCATTGACAAAACTCTTTTCTTTAGAAATTTTTAATGGCTCTACAATACTTGTTCAAATCTATGTAGATGATATTATATTTGGTTCTACAGATGATAAGCTTTGTAAAAAGTTTGCTAAGTTAATGCAAAGTGAATATGAAATGAGCATGATGAGAGAGCTAACTTATTTTCTTGGTTTACAAGTTAAAAAAGTTAATGGTGGAATTTTCATTAGTCAAACTAAATATATTTATGATCTTTTAAAGAAGTTTGACTTAATGGATTGTTCATCTGCAAAAACTCCCATGGCCACTACCACCAAGCTTGAATTAAACAAGGCTGAAAAGTCTGTGGATATTACAAGTTATAGAGGCATGGTTGGATCACTTCTATATTTAACTGCTAGTAGACCTGATATAATGTTTTCTACATGTCTTTGTGCTAGATTTCAAGCTGACCCTAAAGAATCTCACTTAGTGGCTATTAAAAGAATCTTCAGATATCTCAAAGGGACTCCAAATCTAGGAATTTGGTATCCTAGAGAGTCTGGTTTTGATCTAATTGGCTACTCAGATGCAGATTATGCAGGTTGCAAAATAGACAGGAAAAGTACAACTGGAACCTGTCAATTTCTAGGGAATAAGCTTGTGTCATGGTTCAGCAAGAAGCAAAATTATGTTTCTACATCAACAGCTGAAGCTGAGTACATTGTTGCTGGTAGTTGCTGTGCACAGATACTGTGGATGAGGAATCAACTATTTGATTATGGGATAACTGTTGACAAAATTCCAATATTCTATAACAACACAAGTGCCATTGCCATTACTGAAAATCCAGTACAGCACTCAAGAACCAAGCACATTGACATCAAGTACCACTTAATAAGGGAACATGTGATGAATGGTACAGTGGAACTTCATTTTGTTCCAAGTGAAAAGCAGATTACAGACATATTTACCAAGCCACTTGATGAATCAACATTCACAAGATTAGTAAGTGAGCTAGGTATGCTTAATTATTCATAAATTCATGTCCTTATTATAATCTATTTTAAAGCCTGAAATGAATTTGCTGCAAGAACAAAGTTGGCTTTAAGTAAAGATTATTCTATCAATGGATATTCCCTATCCGTTGAAAGCCAAAATTGTTCTATCAACGGATGTTCATTATCCGTTGAAAGATAAATACATTTCTGGTAATTTTATCCTTCAACGGATAAAACTGTGTTAATATTCAACAGATAACTATTTACCTTATCCGTTGAAGTGTCACATTAGTTGTTTTAAGTAAGTCACAACCGTTGATTCTTTTACTTAACCGTTGATACATATATATATACACAGTTGTATGTATTTATATTAAAGGCAGTTTTTAGAATACATACAGTTTTCTTTATTCTCAAATGGCTGTAATTTACTTAAAAGTATTATTTAATCATTCTCCTTACGTTTTAATTCGAGAAAGTATAAAAGCCTTTTGAATTCTTATTTTCACCTTACGCTTTCTTGCAATCTTTCAAAAGCTTTTACTCTCTTTCTCTCCCAAAACTCTCAACTTTTCTCTGCAACCTCTACTCATTACAATGACACCAGTAGTAAAGATAATGTCCCAGTCTGGATTTGTCTATGAGAAGAACAATTTCGTAGCCTTGGTGGAAAAGAATGAAGCCCACTCAGATTATCACAAGATGATGGACTTCATCAAAAATTGCAAACTAAGCTATGCAATGCTGGAAGCCCCAACTATTTACTGTGAGTTAATTGAGGAGATTTGGACAACTGCAGAGTTCAATCCCACAGATATGACCATCACTTTCTCTCTCAAAGGTAAAGATTACTGTATTAACTGTGATGATATACAGTCTTGTTTCAAACTACCTGAGAATAATGCCATGACACCATACACTGATAATGATGTATCTAGCATGTTAGATTCCATAGGCTATTCTTTTGATTCTGCTAGTTTAGGGAGTATTAGAAGAAAAGGCCTTAGGAAAGAATGGAGTTTTCTTGGTGATGCCTTTATCAAATTTTTCTCTGGGAAAATTAGTAATTTCGATGCAATAACTTCATATCTAGTTAATATGCTCTATATGTTAGTTTCTTATAGGTATTTTAATTTTAGCAACTATGTCATGCTAGAATTAGGTACCAGGTTAGGTAACAAAGCTAATAGACCCCATAACATCTACTATGCTAGATTCTCTATGTTATTGGCTAACATGTTGCTGAAGGATTGGTCATAACCAATGAGAGTAACAAACTCAAATGTTGGGCACAAGAAAAAAGGGTTCTTGCAGACCTTTGAGAATTAACCTCAACAATCAGGTGCCATTGGTATATTTTCCAATAATGAATGCACTTCAGGTAAGTGAGGTAAATCCTTCTTCAACTCCTACTACTTCCAACCCCATTATTTCTTTGCCTTCAAGTGTGGCCATGGAATCTGTGTCTTTGTCCCAATAGATTCCTTCCAAAGCCACCAAACCTAAAGTTTCAAGAATAAATTCAAAGAAAGCCACCTCTGTTGTTTCTCAAAAGACAACAGTTGTAACAACTACCATAAACCCCAAGGGGAGTGAACAGGGTGTGAGTGGTGCGGGGAGGGGTGAACATCAAGAAACCCTCTAGGATAAGGTAGGAAAGGTGAGTGGTACCTCAGCTAGCCAAGCCATAGTTTCTCAAAAGACCTTGGTGGTTGAAAAGGATTCAAACTCATCCCTAGTTGCATCCTCCCAAAAGGGTGCAACTATTGAAAATAGTCCCCAACCAGGGACACAGAACAAAAGAGGGAGGGACACTGAAGCCACACACTCACCTGTAAAAGCCTTTACAAGAAGAAAGAAGGTTAAAACCTTAGTGTCCACACAGGGTGCACACACTGCACAGATACACCCACCTGTATCTATGCCTTCTCAAATTCAGCTTGATGTGACTCCAACAAATATGGAGTCACAGACCCATTCTCTCAAAATTGACACACATCAATCACCAAATTCTCCATCACCATCTCTGGATGTGGACATGATATTCACATCAATTCCTGATTCTCCCTCTTTACAACTCAGGGATGAGCCTCACTCAAATACTAGTGATCATCATCTTTTAGATGATTTATTGGATCATCAGCCAATTCTTTCAGATTTGGTTGAAGAATCTGTGTCCCCTAAATTAAAATCAATCCACACAAATTCAATAATCATGTCACTTTCAATTTCTACTTCTTTTCCTTCTTCAACGGATATTTCTCATATGTTGACAAGTGGTTGTTCTTCGACGGATAAGCTTAACAACAATTATCCGTTGATACCATCAGTTCCCACTTCAACGGATACTCCCTATCCGTTGATAGTCTCTACACAAATAACTGAATCAATTCCAAGTGTAGAAGACATGGTTACTGTACAATAACTTCTAGGATTGAGGAAAGGGAGTAAAAATTTGAGTGAGAGGCTAGGTTGCTCCCAGGCAAAAGGAGAGCTTGAGAATCTAAATATGCATGCTATTTCTTCCAGCATGACAAAAGAAAGTGAGAGGAGTGCCACCTTAGTAGGTGTGAGGTGTGTGAGCCAAGGGGAGCCCCTGATGCAAGAATATAGAGAAATTGAGAGAAAAGCAGGTACAGGAGGTATAAGGGTGGATCCAGCCATTGCTAATGAGTCATTGATTGTGGATGATGCTGAAAAGGAAAGACAATTTCAGCAACATTACAAAGCTGTAATTGATAACACTTTCTTGGATGCTGACACTTTTACTCATCCTGTGTCAGCCTATCAACTGTTGGCTGCTCAGGGCAATGTGAAGGCAGAACAGACTTTGAACCTAGTACACACTTCAGAATCTCTACAAAGGGATAAAGCTGCTGTCAATAGGATGCCTTCTCAAGCTGGTGAGCCATCTGAAGAATTTGGAGTACATTCTAATAATGATGACTCTGTCTCATTTGATGGAAGCATGAACTTAGGGGGAGATGAAGGCCCTAGTTCAATTCCAGATTTACCTGACTGGGCCTTGACTAAGGAATCTACACCAGGGCATTTCAATGTCTCCTTGGTCAAACAAGTTATGGCTATTCAAAAGGCCCTTCAGGAAACTTCAGATGCTGGTACCAAGGCTATTCTTCAAGCCCACCTAGATTCTCTACATCTCATGAAACTACAGTAATTAAGACAGAATCTGAGTGTGGATGAACTCAAGAAGGATATAGCTGACTTGAAGTCCTACAATTCTGAGAAGCTGGATTCAGTCATGCCCTATGGTACCATGCAGGACTTGTTACTGAGATTGAGAAGAGAATCAGATGCTGAAAAGAGGTTGGCCAAGTTAGAAGACAGAGTTCAAGTCATTGAAAATTATGTGGTCACCATTCTTCAAAATCAACAGTCTCAAACAAGTCTACTTATGCAGCTGGCAAAAGCACAAGGCATGACCCCTCTCCTTGATGATAACAAAAAGGGGGAGAATAGAAGGGAAGGGGAAGGAGAGCCATCTACAAACATTCAAATATCCAAAGTGCTAGTTCCTGCCATCACTACTTCTCCAACACCTCAAATCAAAGGAAAGCTTGATGGAATTGATCTAATCCAGCTAGCAGCAGCTGAGATGCAGGTAAAAGAGCAAAGGAGGAGAATTGATGAAAGGATGCAATAAGTGTTTGGATCTACAACAACAAAATCCTTATATGTGAAACATAGCACAAAGGTTGAGCCAATCACTATGGAATACAAGCCAGTAAGGAGGAATAAGGTTGGAGAAACTTCCTTCAAGAACTTCAAGCCTGTGGTACTCAAGCCCAACACTAGACTTAACAAGGACTCTACAAAGAATCCCCTTAACTTTGCTCAATTGAAAGAAGTGGACTTTCCTCTTCCAAAGCCTGATGAAGACAAAGTTTTGGGTGGCAGCATCATAAAGCACAAAGAGACCAATGATGTAGCGGAAAGAATGAATATGGCTATCATTTATAGAGAAGGAAAGAGTATCTATGTGGTGCAAGGACATCCCAAATTCTCTAAAGCCAAGAGGGAAGAGACCAAAAGGCTGAAGGAAGAAGCTGAAAAGCTAAGGGCTGACAAAAGAGCACAAGCAAAGCTTGAAAAATAGCTAAAGTCAAGTCAAATTGAAGAGAAGAAACAAATTGAAGACAAGGGTGAAGATGAAGGTATGGGGAACATGTTTAGTGAGGATATGGAAGAAAAAAGTGAGGAAAGAAAGGAATGGCAGAAAGGGAACAGAAGGAAGGCCAATGCAAAAAGGAAGATTGTAGATAACACTGAGGAAACCCAATCAAAATCCAAACCACTGCCTTCTATTCCTGAACCCATTGTACCTGATCCCTATATAAATATCTATGGTGAAACAATCATTCCTAAGGAGGAACCCATTGATTGGGACACCATCAAATTACCCACCTTCTTAACTACTTCTCCACCACCAAAGAAACAGAGAAAAACCAAATCAACACCTCCCTTAACCTCAAGAAAATTCACTCAGAAACCGAAGCCTAAGCCACAAGCCTCAAAGGATGATTATGTTCACATTTGTGACATAAAGGAACAGACAGACATTGAACTCTACCTGGATGAGCTGGAGGAAGTAAGGGGAACAGATGCCTATAGACAGCTACCAGAAAGATTAGTGTTCAAATACAAAGGAAATGGGGAAAGGATTTGGCCCCTTTACAGAATTCTGAATGAAGGCAATTCTACCTTGGTTAGAGTCTACTCAGCTATCAAAAGGGATTATGGCTTTACCAGGACTGCCAAAACTGAGATTCTCAACAAGATTGTCAGCATAAGGAAAACTTGGTGGGAGCCCAATTCCTTGCCTAGAACATTACTCATCCCTGAGCATGGAATTACAATTCATAAATCACCTCATTGGCTGATGGAGTTCAGAGACAATAAAGGAGTCAGAAGATTTTTCAGACTTGAAGACCAGTTTAAAATTGCCAGTAATGAAACTCTCAAGGACATGCAATATAAATTGGACATCAGTGAAGAAGATGAAGCTGAATTCTACAGACAACTCCAACTCCAAGTAGAGGAAAATGACAGGAGGTTAGGGAAGAAAACAAGGGATCAAAGGAAAAGAAAATAATCTGCCCAGGCTAAAGGAGCATCCTTGGAAATAATGTAATCCTTCAATTCTATCTCAGTACATACACTTTTGCAGCACTTTTGAATTTCTACTTGATTTCAATTCATATATTTGTTAAGTGTTTTGTTATCATCAAGTTAAAAACAAATTTATGCCTACAATTCTAGTAGACATAAATAGGGGGAGATTGTTAGGAATATGTGTATTAGTTTGATGATAAGTTAAACAAAACACTTAAATAGGAATCCAGTGTCTCTAGCCTAAATAGATAAGACCATTATGGCTATTCGTTGATGGAGTAGCTTTACTTAGAAATAAGTTTAGTATTGTAGCACATTTCAGTTTCTGTATTCAAGTTATAATTCTTAGATATTGTGGGAAATTATAAGTCATGTTGACTACTAGTGGATATGCAAATAGGAGGGCTAATTGTAAATATTCCATGCCTTATAATTTTGTATAACTGAAGTAGTATTAACTGATAAGTTAAAGGCCTTCAACGGATAAGAAACAAAGCTTCAACGGATTTCTCTAAAGCTTCAACGGATAACATCCATCAACGGATGAGTGCATCAACGGATAAAGCTTCAACTGCTAATGCATCAATGGATAACATCCATCAACGGATGAGTGCATCAACGGATAAAGCCATCAATGGATGAAAGCTTCAACGGATGCTAAGTTCAATAGCAGTTGAAAGTGACAATTCATAAGCTGACAGAGGCACATGGGTTGACAGAGACAATTGGAATGTGGCAGCCTCTTGGAGGAATCAAGAAAATGCAGCATTTCCATTCTGGTGCAAACAAGGAAGTATTAAAAGATTCACAGATTATCCTAGATTACATTGGATAGAGAAATGAAGAAGAAACATGTGAAGAATCTTTTCAATTGTATTTTGTACTTTTGTCTTCACTTGTAAACTTGGTGATATATAAACCAAGTTGCAGCTAGTAATTAGAGTGTGAATTTTCCAGAGCTGTTTATAAAAACATTGAGAGAAAATCATCTAGTTTGTACTAAGATCAATTTCTTGAATCACAGATTTTCTGAAATAACACATCTCTGGTGGAACAACAAATCCACCAGAAAAGTTTTTAAGTCTTTTGTGTTCTTTACATTTGTGTTTGAATATATATCTGTCTGCACCAGCTCAAAGTAATTCACACACACTTGTTCATCAAAACACATAGCCTTTGAAACTGCTCAAAACTTGAAAAAGTTTTGAGATTTACATTCAACCCCCCTTCTGTAAATCTCATTGTTAGTTCCTTGGGAATAACAAAATTTTATCAATTTTTTGTTACCTATAAAAAAATATATGTTAGATATATTTGTGATGTCATGTCTAATAATGATTTGTGTTTAGTTTTCAGATCTTAACTAATAGGACAAATCAGGACTTAACTGGAAATTAGTACTTATACTGAAGTCAGAACTTAAGATATCATAACTTAAGTTATCAGAACTTAAGTTATCAGAAGATATTTATCAGGAGATAATTTCAGGACTTAAGAAGACATTCAGATGAGGAAGACGACTGATTGAAGGAAAGAAGATTAAGGCAAACACAAGAAGAGATATGCATGGAGAAGAATTCTATGAAGAATAGAATACTTGGAAGAAAAGATAACTAGTTGATATATTTTAGGATGCAGACTTATGTTCGATAACAATTAGAAGTTTATCTGTAACTGTGTGTCTATATAAACACAGCATAGGGTTTACACTATAAGTGTTATCAAAATCGAGGATATTATTTATTGTAACCCTAGCAGCTCTCATGATATTTGTTCATCACTGAGAGAGAACGGTTTTATTGTAATACTTTTCATTAATAAGATTATTTTTGTGTTTCATACTTGTGTTCTTAATTCGATTTGATTGTACTAAACACTGTATTCAACCCCCTTCTATAGTGTGCGTGACCTAACAAGTGGTATCAGAGCAGTCTGTTAACACATATACAGTAAAGATCCAAAACAATCATGTCTTAAGAAGAGAAAACTCCAACCAAGCCCACCAAAACTGAAGAAACTCCAAAGACTCAAATTCATAATCGATATGAGACTATTAGGGTTCCCATATTGAAACCTTCTGAGTATCCCATATAGAAAGTGAGGATGAATATGTTTCTGGAAGCTACAGATCCAGAATACCTTGACAGAATTAATGAAGGACCACATAAGCCAACCAAGCTTTCTGTTGTAGTTGCAGATCAGCCAGCACAGACTATACCAAAGGAAAAAAGTGAGTATACAGCTGAAGATATCTAATCTATTACCAAGGATGCAAAGGTAAGACATCTTCTGCATAGTGTCATTGATAATGTCATGTCAAATAGGGTAATTAACTGCAAGACTGCAAAGGAGATATGGGATGCCTTGGAGACAAGATGCCAGGGAACTGATTCAATTAAGAAGAACAGGAGGACTATACTTACTCAAGAGTATGATCCCTTTGACTCAAAACCTGATGAGTCATTAACTGGTTTATATGACAGATTTGTCAAACTCTTGAATGATCTGTCACTGGTGGATAAGGAATATGATCTTGAAGATACTAATCTTAAATTCCTTTTAGCTCTTCCTGAAAGTTGGGATTTAAAGGCAACTACTATAAGAGACAACTATGCTCTTGATGAGACAACTCTTGATGAAATTTATGGTATGCTCAAGATGCATGAACTTGAGATGGATCAAAGAAGCAAGAGGCATGGGAGAAAGTCAAGAACAGTTGCTCTTAAGGCTGAGGAGGAATCCCCCAAAGTGGTTGTCTCAAAGAAAGGCAAAGGAAAGGCTCTCATCACAAAGTCTGATTCAGACTCATCAAGTTCTGATGATGATGATGAGGATTCAGAAACTGAAAATCTATCTGAGATGGATGCTGATGAAGAGATGATGAGATTGTGTGCTCTTATGGTGAAGGGCATCACAAAGAAGTTTTCAAGGAAAAGTGGAAGTTCTGATAAGAAGGGTTTTAGAAAATCTGAAGGCAAAGCTGGAAAGTCTGACAGAGGAGATTACTCAAATGTTAAATGTTAAAATTGTGGTGAGAAAGGCCACATATCTCCTGAATGCAAGAAAGAAAAAAGTGACAAAGGCAAGACACTTGTCACAAAGAAGAAAAGTTGGACAGACACTTCAGATTCTGAGAATGAGGTGAACTATGCCTTGATGGTAAATGCTAATAGCAGTTCTGAAGCTGCTGAGTTAAAGGTACCTCAAACAACTTATGCTTTTTCATACTGATGATATTACTGAGTTGAGATCTTATCTTAAAACCATATTTATTAGTTATAGAGATCAGACTTTAACTTGTGATAGGTTAACTTCTGAAAATCTGGCTTTTAAGAAAAGGATGACTATTTAGAAAAAGAGTTAGTTATGTTCCATCAAACTCAGAAAGAAAGAGATGATGTTTTTTATGTTAGAGATGAAGTGTTAAAACTGAATCAATCTCTAAAAACTAAGTTAGAAGAGGAAAGAGAGATTATCAGGACTTAGACTTACTTTGACAAAACAACTCAGAATTTGCTAAGTAGTGGAAACTGGAAAGAGGGCTTAGGTTATGGAGATGATAAAAGTGAAACAGGAACTGAACAAATTAAGCCAATTATTGTTAAACAGAATACTAAGCCAAAGTTAAATCCTGTTAAGTTTGTAGCTAAATCTGTAAAGTCTGATTCTGAAAAGATGAAAGATACTGAGACAGAAGTTAAGGCAGAGTCAACTTCTGACAAATTGAAACAGGATAAGACAATTGAAGTTAACTTAGGCTTAATGACAAAGAAGCAGCTTAAGTATAAGATGAAAGAGAATAAGGATGTAAACAAGGTAAAGCCACCTAGGAAAAATAGGAATAGAAAGGAAGGTGTGAATAAAAGCAATAATTATAAGTCTGTTCCTAATGCTCCTAGAAAGAAATATTATAACTGTGGAAATTCTAACCATCTGGCTTCTTTTTGCAGGAAAAATAAGAACATAAACTCCTTACTTTCTAAGTCAGGAGTTAAGTGTCACTCTGTTAGGTTTAAGCCACAAAATCCTTATTTTCATTGTGGTAGTTTATGGCATTCCATTTATACTTGTAAGGAATATCATAGTTTGTACTATGATTATTATCAAATAAAACCTTCTTTAAAGAAAGTTAGCATTGTTCCTTCCAGTGTAAGTTCTGATGCAAAGTCTGATACTGTAAATGCTGATAAGAAAAATGTTAACTTAAACTCTGATGTTAAATCTGCTGCAAATGTTAACAAACTTAATAAGGCCAAAGGATCCAAGCAAGTCTGGGTCCTTAAAACTAATCATTAGTGGTCTTTTTGATTGCAGGGCAACGGGAAGAACATCCTAGTTCTGGACAGTGGATGTTCAGGACATATGACTGGAAATAAAGCCCTGCTATCAGACTTTGTGGAGAAAGCTGGCCCAGGTATTTCTTATGGAGATGGCAACATGGGAAAAATACCGGGATATGGCAATATCAATCTTGGGAATGTCATCATTGAAAAAGTAGCTCTAGTCTCAGGACTTAAACACAATCTGCTGAGTGTTAGTCAAATCTGTGATAGAGGTTATCATGTGGATTTCTTTGAAGAACACTGTGAAGTTGTAAGCAAATCTACAGGCAAATTTGTTCTAAAGGGATACAGGCATGGTAACATTTATGAAGCTAAGCTTTCAACAAGTTCTTATGGTTCTGCAATCTGTGTGCTAAGCAGAGCATCAATTGAAGAAAGCTGGGATTGGCACAAGAAACTTTCTCATTTAAATTTCAACAATATAAATGAACTAGTCAAGAAAGATCTTGTGAAAGGATTGCCAAAATCAGTATTTGCTCCTGATGGCCTTTGTGATTCATGTCAAAAGGAAAAACAAAGAAAATCTTCATTCAAGAGCAAGACTGAATCTTCAATTCTTGAGCCTTATCACCTACTACATGTTGATCTATTTGGTCCAGTGAATGTCATGTCAATTGCAAAGAAGAAATATGCTATGGTCATAGTAGATGAGTTTACCAGATACACATGGGTGTATTTCTTGCACACAAAAAGTGAAACTGCATCTACCTTGATTGATCATGTCAAATAACTGGATAAGTTGGTCAAAGACTCTGTGAAAATTTTAAGAAGTGATAATGGTACTGAGTTCAAGAATTTGATCATGGAAGAGTTCTGCAAAGACCATGGAATAAAGCAGGAATTTTCTGCTCCTGGAATTCCATAACAAAATGGAGTTGTTGAAAGAAATAATAGAACTCTTATTGAAGCTGCACGAACTATGCTTGATGAAGAAAAGTTACCAACCTACTTTTGGGCTGAAGCTGTGCAGACTACTTGTTTTACTCAGAATATAACATTTATCAACAAGCATGGAAAGACACCATATGAGATGGTGAAGAAAAAGAAGCCAAATCTGAAGTACTTTCATGTATTTGGATGCAAGTATTTTGTTCTTAAGACTCATCCTGAACAACTATCCAAATTTGATCTAAAAGCTGATGAAGGAATTTTTGTTGGATATCCACTTTCCACAAAAGGACTCAGATTCTACAATTTAAGAATAAGGGTTGTCATGGAATCTATCAATGTCTCTTTTGATGATAAGAAGATTACTGGACTTGAAGATTTCAATGATCATGATCAGTTGAGATTTGAGAATGAAGTTTTTAATTATGATTCTGAAAATTCTGATAGTCTAAATCCTGATACTACAAACTCTAATGGATTAAACTCTGATGTTATTGAAACTGTTGTGACTACGCCAAAGGATAATGCACCTGTGCAGGGGGAGCATATTGAAGATCCAACCACATCTCAAGAAGCATCAGAACCTAGAACAGGCTCTTCAAGTTCTGATTCGTCAAGTTCTGATAGGCCAAGTTCTGATAATTCTGGAAACCCAAATTCTGAAGGATCCAACTCAGAGAGCATGATTTCAGGGGGAGCATCAGATAATGTTGATGGAGACATCATGGATCATGGGGGAGCATCCAGTTCTAGAGATAATCTTCCATCTGCAAGGAAGTGGACTAAAGCACATACACCTGACTTGATTATTGGAGATCCTGACGCAGGTATTAGAACTAGAACAGCAACATCAAATGAATGTCTCTATCATTCTTTTCTATCTCAGGCTGAACCAAAAAAAGTGGAAGAAGCTCTTCAAGATGCTGATTGGGTGCAAGCAATGCAGGAAGAGTTAAATGAATTTGAAAGAAATAAAGTCTGGACCCTAGTGCCAAGACCAAAGAACAGATCTATTGTTGGTACAAAATGGGTGTTCAGAAACAAAACCGATAGTGATGGCATTATTACAAGGAATAAAGCAAGGTTGGTTGTAAAAGGATATTCTCAATATGAGGGAATTGATTATGATGAAACATTTGCACCAGTTGCTAGATTGGAAGCCATAAGGATATTTTTGGCATATGCTGCTCACAAAACGTTTACAGTCTTTCAAATGGATGTAAAAAGTGCTTTTCTTAATGGAGAATTGGAAGAAGAAGTATATGTTGAACAACCTCCAGGTTTTGTAGATTCAAAATTTCCTCATCATGTCTACAGACTTAATAAAGCACTTTATGGCCTTAAGCAAGCTCCAAGAGCATGGTATGAGACATTAGCTCAGTTTCTTCTGGAAAGTGGATTTAACAGAGGGAATATTGACAAAACTTTATTTTATCTTAACCATGGAAAGGACTTACTTTTAGTGCAGATATATGTTGATGATATCATTTTTGGTTCTACAAATGACAGACTTTATAAAAGGTTTGCCAAGCTAATGCAGTCAAGATATCAAATGAGTATGATGGGAGAACTTAGCTATTTTCTGGGCCTTCAAATCAAGCAGAATGAAGAAGGAACTTTTATTTGTCAATCTAAGTACACCAGAAATTTGTTGAAGAAATTTGGAATGCAAGACTGTTCAAGTGCATCCACTCCTATGGCCACTGTAACAAAATTGGATAAGGATACTGGTATATCAGTAGATATTACTGATTACAGAGGTATGATTGGCTCATTACTCTATCTAACTGCAAGTAGACCTGATATCATGTATGCTACCTGTCTTTGTGCAATATTTCAAGCAGATCCAAGAGAACCTCACTTAACAGCTGTGAAAAGAATTTTCAAGTACCTTAAGGGTACAGCTGATCTGGGATTGTGGTATCCTAGGGATTCAGACTTTAAGCTAATAGGATACTCAGATGCAGATTTTGCAGGGTGCAAAATTGACAGGAAAAGCACAAGTGGAAGCTGCCAATTTCTTGGAGGAAGATTAGTTTCTTGGGTTAGCAAGAAACAAAAGTCAATTTCCACATCAACTGCAGAGGCAAAGTACATTGCTGCAGGAAGCTGTTGTGTACTGATTCTTTGGATGAAGAATCAGTTACTGGATTATGGTTAAAATTTTCTAAAATCCCTATTTACTGTGATAATCAAAGTGCTATTGCTATGACAAGTAATCCAGTTCAACACTCAATGACAAAGCACATCAGCATAAGGTATCATTTCATAAGGGAACATGTAATGGAAGGTACAGTGGAATTGCATTTTGTTCCAACAGATCAACAACTAGCAGATATCTTCAAAAAACCACTATGTGAAGCTACTTTTACAAGATTGGTAAATGAACTTGGAATGGTTTCAGGTTCTTCCTCTAAATCTGTTTAGTTTATGTTTTGATACATCAGACTTTATGATCAGTATTTCAAGATATTACTCTCTTTATGTAATCTGTGCTTAAATTGAAATTTAGCAAAGTGCTGATTGTTGTCTGATGTGAATTTCTAAACTCTGATAGTGATATGAATGTTTCTGTGACTATTCAATCCAATGAGGATAACTGTGCTAGATACTGACCTAGTAATCTCTAATATACTAAATATCCCATGTTTGAAGTAATTGTTTATGTGGAAATCTTATGACACAAGCAAATTCTGATATTGAGCTTAGTTAGGTTTACTTTGTGTATCTTATTACTAAGTCAAAAAACTAGAATGGTGCTTATTATATGTTAAGTTCTGATGTTTGTAAAGCTTATGGGTGTACTAAGTGCTGATAAGCCTCACTTATCAAAAGGAAAAAGAAAAGAAAAAGAATTAAAAATTAGGTACTCCTTTGAGATCTAGAGAAAAATATTTGTGGAAGGGAAGACCCAAGTGCATTGCTGGTATTAAGTAATATGCCTTAGAAAAGCAAAATAAAATTTTCTTTGTGACTTTTCACATTCTCTGAATACTGGAGAAATACTCTAATAACAGCATAAATTCTGATAAGCCGTCGTGACTCACTTACACTGAGAAGCCACTATAAACAGGAATTTCAAAAGATGCATAAAATGAGCACAAAACAGTTGAGGTGGACTCATGCATGAACTCATTCTAGAGTATACTTCAGACTAATGACAGATTTTGAGCAAAGTTCTTAGTTATGCCATATTTCTAAGATGTACTGAAGTGAATCAGACTTTACTTTTTGTCTGATATTTAGCTTAATGCACACACTTACACTCCATATGAATGATGAAAATTACTGTGGTGATCAATGTTATTTTAGATGAACAGTTTAAGTGTCAGTTGCATAAATTCTGAGGACAAGTTCTGATGAAAAATCTGATTATTAGGTTCTGAGGAAACCACATCAGTATTTGTGTGAAGAATTACAGAAATAAACATTCACTTTTTGAGTAAAGAAGCCATATTCTGGTGACTTTTAAATTCTAATAATAATCAAGTTCTGATGCTTACGTGGCAGTATTTATTTACTTGATTTATTTTTAAGTCAATACTTGAACGGTTATATTTTATCAGAATATTGGATTACGTGAGATAAAGCAGTCATAATCATTTATTTCGTGGGAACAGTTTTTTTTGAAAAACTGAATGTGCATAGTAATCATTACTAATTTCCCGTGCCCATTAATTCTGGCTTTAGATCATTTAATGACTGTTATTATTATACTTTGGTCTAGGAAGACGAGGTATCATTATTTTTACCTGTAACTATTAATACTCCTCGCATCTCTTGGTATTCTATTGGCTATTTAAACCAACTATTCATTCCAGCCAATACATCTTCCATTTTCTCACAAACTCACTCTTTTTACATACTCATCAAAAACATGGTTCATTTCAACTTGCTCCTGAACTATGGTACCTTCAATATCGAGTTGAGTTGTGATGATTGGCGACAGGAGTGGCATGTAACTGACATTCCTGAAGAAATTTGGAACTCAGTTCCACAAGAGGTTCACACAGACCTCTTATTCTTTTATATGGACTATCATCTCCATTGTGATCGTATGGAAGAGGAAAGGAGAGAAGCTCTCCGTCAGCAAGAACGAATCATTCGTCTTGCAGTGCTCTTCGTCAGCAGAAGAAGAAACTTGTCGTTAGGTCTTCTTAGACTAGGACTAAGGCTGTTGATGTTAAGAATCCTAAGAATATGACTGTTTTGTAATTTTTGAATGTAATTGATAAATTTCATGAAATGTACTCATCCGATATATTAATGAAATTTCCTTTAAAATTGCAAGCTTTAGTCTTTGGTTCTTAAATTATGTGACTATGCATATTTTAATTGCATTTTGTTAATCTTTACTTCATCATTTTTTTTAACTTTATCCTGTGATGAATATTTTGATTTAATAATGGTCAATAATAAATTTTGATGATTTGAGAAAACAATTGAGGTACAGGTTCAATAATCAGAACCTGTTGCAAAAGTAGCTGAGAAGGTTTCTTCTCAGAAAGTTCAAAAAACTGGGAGTTTTAGGCCACTCAAAAGGCCTAGAAAGACAAATTCTGATGA
Organism: Apium graveolens; assembly: GCF_009905375.1. NCBI lineage: Eukaryota > Viridiplantae > Streptophyta > Magnoliopsida > Apiales > Apiaceae > Apium > Apium graveolens. The sequence continues at coordinate 239,293,563 of NC_133654.1, read as the reverse complement.
TAAAGCTCCCAAAGTCTCTCCACCCTTGAAGAGATGGAAGAAACAAAGAGCTAACAGGGACACAGCTGAGTCAGATTCAGAGGATGTGGAAGCAGCGGCTAAGGAAGGGGATCAGGAATCTCTGATCTCAAAGGAGCCAATTGTGATTGAATCTCTTCCTTCTACACAACCAAAATTTTCTGAAGCCACTGAATCTACACCACCACTGTCACCAATTCAAGCTGAAGACATTGCTCAAGACAGAGTACCTACACCTCCTGTGTCACCTATCATTGAACAAGTACATGTTGAAACTACAGGTACAAGTGCTGAAATAGACATTCACAATTTGGTTGTGCCTGAAGTTATGTACTTAGAAGCTCCAACCATTCCTCAGCAAACACCACCAATAACACCAATTTTAGATGCTGATATCAATGCAGATATTCCAACAACACCTCTTTTGAATCCAGATAATGAAGATCAGATATTAGGTGAGCATCAGAATTTGGATTTTGATCAGAACTTAGAGGATGATCTTGAAACCTCTATAGCCTCACACACTATCATTTTATCAGAGGAAGCTGATTCTGAAGGCTTTGTAAGTTCTGATGCTGCAAATACTGAGAATACTGGTGAAGCTGCTATAAATGAAAATGCTGATGCAGCTGGTCCTTCAGGACATGCACCTCTACCAGCAGTTAGTAAAGCTGATTTAATTAAGAAGTTTGTGAGAGGGGATGCACCAGTACCTTGGAGTGAGACTCTAAGAGGAAAGGAATGGATAAAGGAGTGGAACAAAGTTGATTTTGTTCCTACTGAAAAAATTCTTGCTGAGCACTTGGCTAAAGCTGATGAGATGCTACTGAATGATGACTTTAAAGCACAGCTCAGAGTTACTGCATTGAGTACAAGGCACCTTCAAGGTCAACACTCAATAACTCAAGCCAAGGTGAAAAAAATTCAAGAAACTCTGATTCAGCAAGACATGAATGTCAAATTGGAAAAGAACAGGTTTTTTAAACCAGCCTTTGACCGCATTGGGTATATTGAGAAAGCTCAGGAGAAACAGCAAGCTCAGATTGGTGAAGTACTGAAGAATCAAGATTCTCAACAAGTTCAACTCAATGAAATCCAATCTTCAGTGGAATTACTTTTCTCTCTCCTATAACCTGATGATGCCAAAAAGGGGGAGAAAGTGATTAAGTCCAAATGCAAATCTGATTTAACACTGAAGAAAAAGGATGATGGAAATGATGACCGGGGAAACTCTGAAAGGGGTAGAGGTCATGGTCAAGGCAAAGGTTCTTCATTCAGGAAAGCAGGAACTTCTACACAGAAATCAAGTTCTGATGCTGATAGAAGAATAAGTTCTGATAAGCAAGTTCTGACTAAGCCTGATGTTCTGATACAGGGTGAAAGTCAAGAATCACAGAAGTTTATGCAGACACTGAAGCTTAAGAGGAAGGAAACATCAGTATACTATCAAGACCCCAAGTTACAGAAGCTGGATGAAGAAATTTCAAAAAGACTATTTCTCAAAGATAATCCAGGAATGGACTTTGAAAGTCTGAAGAAAGAAGAAGCCAGACTTAAAGCAGAAAATGACAAATTCAAGTCTAAAGCTTCTATTACTGCAAAGAAACCTCCAAAGCCTAAGGGCATTGTGATTAAAGAGAAGACAAACTCTGAGGCAATCAAATCTGAATTCAAAGCCAAATCACAAGTGGAAGTTGATCCTAGATCCAAGGGCAAAGCTAAAGTTGATGAACCTGTAAAGGTATATATGCCAATCATGGATCTGGAAGCAAAATCTGATGAAGATACTAGTCTGATTTTGAAGAAAAAGAATATTCGAACAACCTCTGACATAGCTCATGTTGTTCAAAATCAGGACTTAGTAAATTCTGATATGACAATGAATCAAGCAACCTCTGACAGAGCTCAAGTTGGCTTGATATCAGAAGATAAAGAAAAGGAAACCTCTGACATTGCTCATGTTAAACCTTCAAAAATTCTACTACCTAGGTTTACTAAAGCTCAACAATCTACACAACTTTTGAAGACTACATCAAGTGGTTTTGAAGCAAGAGTTATTAGAGGAAAGGAAGCTAGAGACAAATCAGGATTGGGTAGTTCTAAAGAAAAGAGGGTAAATAATACTACCTCTTATCCAACTTCTTTGAGTGAACCAGGAGTAGGAACAACTCCTGAAAGATTGAATCAACTGGAGTCTGTACAAATGGTTTACCATTCTATATTGAAAGAAGATATCATGTTATATTTCATGACAGATGGGAGGGTATTCCAGATTAGAAAGAATGCTATTCGTTTGAAGTATTTTGAAGAATTGCAACATGCGCTATTTCTACTTCAAGTGAAAAACAGGTCAACAGATGGTGCTGCCAGTTACTTAAAATCTGATATTCAAAGGCAGAAGAAACTTTACTCTGTAAAGTCTGACAGGCCATACTATCCTAAGTACAGAGCTCACAATGGTGATATAATTGAGATGAAGCCTAATACCGCCAAAATCATCACTACATTTTTTGGTATTAAAGGTCTTGAATTCAATCTAGAGTCTGATAAAGCCTATTTCATCAGACTAGATCAGGATATAGGGAAAGCAAAAATAAATGATCTCAGAGCTGCTATCTTCCAAACAGGTGAAGATACAGTTGAACTTAAAGATGCAAAAAGGAGGATGAAGAATGAACTTGAATATGTTGAGAGAAGTCTGTTAAGGAATTATCTCTGAACAACTCCTGACATTAGAGAGATCACACACTGAAGCCAAGTCAAGAACTGCAACTGTTAAATTCTGAAAATTTATACAGGTTAAAGCTGATATCAGACTTTAAGGATGGTAAAAGCTATAATGACTGTGAGTTGTAGTTACTTAGTCAAATTCTCATATGCATTTCTACTTAATGTTTTTTACATCATCAAATATCTATTGAACTTGTATATTATGCTAATTTACAAGTTGGGGGAGATTGTTAGATATATTTGTGATGTCATGTCTAATAATGATTTGTACTTAGTTTTCAGATCTTAACTAATAGGACAAATCAGGACTTAACTGGAAACAGTACTTATACTGAAGTCAGAACTTAAGATATCAGAACTTAAGTTATCAGAACTTAAGTTATCAGAAGATATTTATCAGGAGATAATATCAGGACTTAAGAAGACATTCAGATGAGGAAGACGACTGATTGAAGGAAAGAAGATTAAGGCAAACACAAGAAGAGATATGCATGGAGAAGAATTCTATGAAGAATAGAATACTTGGAAGAAAAGATAACTAGTTGATATATTTTAGAATGCAGACTTATGTTCGATAACAATTAGAAATTTATCTTGTAACTGTGTGTCTATATAAACACAGCATAGGGTTTACACTATAAGTGTTATCAAAATTGAGGATATTATTCATTGTAACCCTAGCAGCTCTCGTGATATTTGTTCATCGCTGAGAGAGAACTGTTCCATTGTAATACTGTTTCATTAATAAGATTATTCTGTGTTTCATACTTGTGTTCTTAATTCGATTTGATTGTACTAAATACTGTATTCAACCCTCTTCTACGGTGTGTGTGACCTAACAATATAAAACAACTCAGCCCTCGGAATGTTAAACATTTTTTCGTAACAAATAAAAAAAATACCCTATGCCACCTACATCATTGTTTCATTGCGACTAGTGCAATGAAACATTGCGGTAGGTTGCTCTTTAACCACCCGCCGCAATATTTTATATATGTTGGTGTTGGGCCGAACACCTCCCACAATGACATATTGCGGGAGGGATTTTTATTATTATTTTGTCCTCCTTTGTTTTTTTAAAATTAAAAAATTATTTATAAAAAAAATATTTAATTCATCATAACTTCAATAAGCAATACAAATGTATTATTATACATAATTTTGATATATTTAAAATTTAAATAAACAATATTTCAGTTACTATCTTCGGAAGACGACACCTTTCGATCAATAAATAATTTTAGCAATATTCCATTCATACATTTCAATTACTATCTTCGGAAGACGACACCTTTCGATCAATTTTATATTTTTTAAAATAAAATTTTACAATTTGTGATGCGATTCTGTAATAAATATAATAATTCTTCACAGTTCTGCATATAAGATGAACTATTAATTAAGATAGTTATCATAAATAATTAGACATGCTAAACAAAGCTTTTTAACACATAGCCCAGGATCATAAGCAACTTCTAAAAACTAAAAAGAAATATCTATGCGGTTGAAGCAAGAGTCTAAAATGCTTAATGCGAGTTTAACTCAATCACCACTCTATGCTTAATGTACCAGAATCTCACTCGAGAGTCTCATTGGCCAAAGATTTTTAAAAAAAATATATGAAAATATTATGCTCACATTTGTAATTTATAAATTTATTTATAACACAAATATGTTTTTTTTAGTAACAAATTTTAATAAAAATAATTATAATTTTTCCAAAAACTTTTCCTAATAAGGTAGATAAATTTTAGAACAAAATGTTTATGTTTGTATATTTTATAGTGGAAAATTCATCTTTATGGAAATATACATTATTATGCTAAAAACGTTATGTGCCAGAAAAGGTATCAAATATACATGTAAACATTTTATTTGTATATTATGCGTGTGAAATAAGATGATAAAGTGCGTGTACAAGTGTGTTTATCTATTTTCTATGAAAAGTTAATAATCTGTAGTAAAATAGAAACCCCCCATACAGAGATATTCCATAAATGTGTTTATATGTAAAAAAGGGAAGAAAAATTAAATCAGTCGTAAGAGTGAGTTTGTAGCTAGAAAAAGATAAAAATGAAATCAGTAACATTCGATTAAATGAAATTTATACTATATTATAATAGATGGTAGTCTGTTGATCGGTTGCTGAAAATACTTAATTATCTTCATTTAATTATTCTAATTCTAATTATTAAGTCGATCAATTCTAATTATAATTGATACGGAAGTCAACTTACTCTATTACTTTACCAATTTCAATTCTATTATATATCGAACTCTATATCATTATAATTTATTTTGAATTCAACTTTTTTTACCAATTTATATTTTAATTCATATCGAATTCTATATTATTCTAATTTGTTACTTCGGGTTGAATTAAATTTAAAAAAACTAAATATAATTATTAAGATTTAGTTGATATATCATGTGAATCAGGGTAAGTAAAATAATAATACCATACATCATCCTAAAATATTATACTAATGAACTTGGATAAACAAAATAATAAATTTTATTTATCCAGGATAAAAAACTACATTATACAATTGATTCAGACTAACACAAAAATAAAATAAAAATAAAATTCGACCAATAAAAATAAAATCATATATACTAATTATTCAGTTTAAAACAAAATTATCTTATTGATCCACACTTTAAAAAAGATTAAAATTAAACTAAAAATAATTAGTTTGATTTAGTCGTGTATTGAACATCGGGCAAAATAAAATAATGTAAACCACCGATCCAAGATAAATCAAATTAATGTTAAATTAAGTGTAATTCATATGCTATTGATGTGAACTAAAAAATCAAATTTTAATTAAAATATAATTTTTTTTAAATATATATAAAATTATCAATAAAATTATATCGTTCAATCAGTAATATTATCTTTTTCAAATATCTTTTATAAAATTATAATTAATCGATTAAGTAATCAGCATGCTAAAATAATATTTTTTACGGTCTGAACATAATGAAGACACTATATTTTTTCCCTTAATAAAATGATAATTTCGTTATAATAACATTCATCTTTATTAATAATATCACTTTAAATAAGTTTAAATATTTTAAAAAGTTATTACGTCTACTAATATAATTATTATGAAGTCATGTCATTTAAAATTTTAAATGAAAAAAATTAAGAATTGAATTTCAAAAAAATATATATAATTTTAAAAAAAATCTGTGCAATCTGTGAATTAGACGGGTTTTAAGTCAGTATTAATAAAAGTTAAAACGAAATAAATGGTTCCTATAGCTCTGGTCCCTCAAAAAAGTAAATAAATTGTGTTAGTTTCATCAATCCGCCGGCCCCACTTCAGGGGCTCAGGCCCCTCCAGCTCCAAATGTCCTGTCTGATTCAGTCCTAGTCCGCAAATCCAATCGCCAGGCTACTTGTCCGCATCACTGCCGCATCAGCGATGACAATCATAAATTTCTTCTAAAACTCTACTCTCTTTAAATACTCTCTCTTTAAATATACTTTGATATTTTTCTATATTTTTTTAATACAATTTTTTCACTCTTTCCTAAAATCACCTTACTATATTATATTTTTCCATCTTGATATTCTCCTAAAAAAATATTTTAATATCATTTTTTCACTCACTCCTAAAATCAATTTATTATATTATATTTCAAAAAAAAATCTTTAAAATTTTAGACTATAAAATATTACAAAGATAAATATTCATAAATAATTATTCATTTCTCCCATATGATGGCCGAAAATATCACATTTTTAAAAATTGGTAACTAAAATATTGAATTTGAGAAATGCGGCCAAAAATATCGACGAAATATACTTTCTCAGATGTGGTATTTGAAATATGCCTTCTCATAGTATTAACATAATTTTTTATTTTTTTGAAGTTAAAATACGTTTTCTAAGACTGATTATATGAAATACGCTTTCTCAATTGGGTATATGATCGAATACTCATTTTCAATCGTGTATTTCAACGAATTTTTATTATTATTATTTTTTTGGAAAATGCATTTTTATACAAGAAAATAAGAAAATGTTTTTTTAAAATACCCAATCTAAGAATGGGTATAAGAATGGGTATTTGATCGGTAAAAATGACCAGAATATTGAAAATGTGTTTTCTTGTCACTTACTACCAAAAAAGTGTTATTTTTGTCATTTTTTTTCTAATATCCTCTTTCAATTAAATTTTTTGAAATCAACTTATTATCATAATATTTTCTCAAGACTCTCATTTCTCTTTACTCATTATCTTGATATTCTCCTAAATTACTCCTAAAATCAATTTACTATATTATATTTCCTAGAAACTTTCTTTTAATTTTATCCAATAAAATATGACAAAGACAAATATTTTATAAATATGTTTTCTCATTTTTTTTAAAATTATTATATCATTATATTATATTATACTTATGTATAGTAGAAGGCGAGGGTGGTGAAGTGACATCTCTTATATCGTTTCAATCTACTTTTTGTAATTTTTTCAAAATTTTATATCCTCAAATATAAAATTTTTACATTGATTACTTCTAATAAATAATATAATTCTATGATATTAAATTTGAGGATAATGAGAGAGTGATTTATTGAAGTAAACGTTTAATGAGAGAACAATTTTTTAACTTCTTGATTTATTATATTTATTTATTTATTATTCATAATTTCGGAATGATCAAGATTAGATAAGAAACATTAAAAAGAAAAAATAGAATATTATTTTAGAAGCCGTTGCGAAGCGCGGCTTAATAAATTAGTCTATGATTAATAGACAAAATTAGCTTGTAAGCTAATGTCGAGCATAAAGTATTTCCAATAATCTCCTATTCACGCGGGGTTCATATTATTTTTTTAAAAATAATTACCGTTTATAAATTGACAACTTATTATTTGGTAGAAAATTTTGGAACACCTAATATTTCTCATTAGATTTTATCTAGAAAATGTTAGGTTTTTGTCAAGATCAACCCAAATTTTATTTCTTTTTAAAAAAAATCAGCATTATCCAAAATTATAAAATCAGTATTTAAATGCATAATTTTCAAAGTTTGGATCTGGTAGAATTTTTCAGAATAATGAAAAATCTGTTTAAGATAAGGAGGGGTTATATGATGTATGGTCAATTAGAGCGATTACGAATGTGAGGAGTGAGGACATCTTTCAAATGTGACCTAAAGTTTGTTTAAACATGTACTAGCTCCTAATTTTGTCTAGAGTCTTGCATTTAGCTTTATTTGGTTTGCATTCTCCTCCTTATTTTTGTAGTGGTTTTTTATTGCAATATAATTTTAATTAGCAAAAAAAATATTCATTTTTGTTATACCCGTTTCATGTTTAAGTATATTAATTATACCAAACTAAACTAAATATATATAATATATCCCAGTTTGGAAGAACAAAATGTATGCAGATCATTTCCCAATTTGAGATTGTTTTTATGAAAATCTGAGACATGCTGCATGAATTATATATAGAATGAAGATTCACCTCGAGAAAGTAATCACTAATAGAATGATAAGTTAATAATTTTTCATTTGAGAACAGTGTCGGACATTTTTTTGAAAAAAATATTTATTTTGTTCATTTTTAATTGTCACATTTGATTTTTAATTGATCCAAGTTTAATTGAAGTTTACTAGCATTTTAGAATTGAACAAAATAAAAAATATATATCACTGAAAATGACATATAATTTACATTAATATATAATTTTCAATTTTTTTAAATAATAGAAGAATAAAGTTTAATCTTTAAAATTGATCCACTTGGAAAACATTAATATGGGGCATGCATGTACAGTCATCGGGCGTTGACAGAATCTAAATAGGTAATAATTATAAATCGGTGGAGAGACGAGAATCAAGTCAAGGTCAAAATGAGGTGCAAATGACAACCAACTATACTAATTACTAACCTCTCTCATTATAGTGTGTTGTAGTTGGGGAAATTCAACTCGTGAGTCCACTTATGTTTTCATAAATATGCGTCTTAACTAGATCCATCATCCTCCCTCATTCACAAGTTGAAACAATTCAACAGATATCAACGCCCCCCTTTACACATCAATCAGACCATCACTCATCAATTTACCAACTTAAACACAATTATTGGCCCATAACTTTATTCACCCATGTAACAATGTCAATATTATAAGATTAAGCGCACCCAATTTTCGGTTTAAGTGATTAAGCATGTGATTAGCCAGTACAAGGATGATGGATCACGGGTGTAGTGTAATGTGTGGTTATCTGATGTTACCTAATGCAAACGAAACCACTGAATTAACTGCCATGGTTATAACTCCGCTTGGTTGAGCTCTAATTTCCTTGCCCGAGGTCAAAAGTTCAACTCGTGTGCCTTTGTAATTAATTAGAAAAAAAAAAACTATTTTCATAGAATTTCGTAGAATAGTGCTCTTTGGTGTACGGCCATTCTCACCAAAACAGAGGCCAGCTATAATTTTCATGATATGTCCTGCACAATTAAATATTGTAAAATATAAGAATTAGGTAAAATTGAGACCTTCCCCTTGCCATGCTACCAATAAAGTTTGTACATATATCATCCTTCTTCACTATCTTACTCTGACCAAACTCAACAAGAAATATTCTGACTAATGAAAACACCCAAGTGAGTATACATTAGGACATTCCGATGGCTGATTCTAATATACAGAGGAGAAATTCCATCTACCCTTATTCTAAATACAAGTATTATAAAAACACACTTATAATTTTTCTCTTTTAAAAAAAATACTCCTAAAACACAACTCAGAATCACAAGGCATTACAGTTGAACGGCTGTTTCCGAAGCACCTTTTGTTCGCTTCACGTGGAAAGAACACAGGAGGAGAATCATGTCGTGTGAGTACCATGTGTTCTTGATGCCCATATACCAAAAACGAGAAACCAGAAGATAAATAAGATTGCCCAATAACGTGCAGGTCCATACTTGATTCTCGTTAAAACAAACTGCATGTTCCAGTAACAGTTGGAATATATAAGATTAACTACAAATATGAGCCTGTAACGGGTACACAAGTTAAAATATGCAAAGCTTTAAAGATATTAACACAAGAAAAGCTCATGAACCAAGAGAACAAAGTTATCTACTTATATACTCCTTCCGTCACAAAGTTACTGTCAAACAACTACGCTTCTTACATTGGGCATAACTACTTATCAAGTAATTGCTTGACTTTCCATTTTACATATATATTACATAATGCGACTAGAAACTAAGGCCTTATATATATGTATATAAGATGAAGGGGCATACATTTACTTGCTTGAACCAATGTTATTGACCAACAAGAAATATGCACAAGTATTTGAGAAGACTAAGATTAACACACACACATCCGGATAATCGAAGAGGAAGGGTGAAGTGGCGGTTACTCTCAGGGAGATATGTCAAGCCCTATTCAGGAAGAGAAAATTGTTGAGGCTAGATCTTAACTCGCAGTCGTGGGATTCTCCTCATATGGTGAAAGTATCTTTTTATGCTTTTTCCACAAACTTAGGCCTTTATGTAGCAGAGACCATCTTTTTTGGGAGGGATGCCACTGTAAATTTAACAAATCTCGCAAACCACGTATCATTTACTCGATGCGAATTCTCACTTATTCTCCCCTCCCAACTCTCTCTTTATTTATAAGTAGCATGCTGATTTAACACCTTACGAGAATATCAATATAGTCATCCTTGCCACACCATTGCAGACTCGAATCACAAACTACACTTTCCAACTTTTTGCCTACTAGCTAACATACTTTCTTTATCGCTGCTAGCTGAATCTTATATAGAATCATGAATATTATTTTATATACATTTTACTCCACAAAACATATTTAATAAATCTAGCATGTGTTGCAACTTGTACTATTGTACTTCCGTTCTTAGTCCATTAGTATATAAATTCATTCGTCTTTGTGCTAAGTTATATCTTCTAATCTATATTATTTTGCTAATTTTATTTTCTCATGTTTCATTTTACTGAAAAATTATCTGGAAACTTACATATATATTTTACTATCTATCAACAAGCTTAGATTTATTAGAATCTAATAATACAGATTATAGAAAGAATAGTCGATAACTTACAAAGCGGAAGAATACTACGACGGTTAATGCACAGATACCTCCAAGAAGGATATGAAGACCACTTTTTGCAGTTTTCTGCAAAGACAAGAATTACAATAAATATAATTATAGAAAATAGAGAGAATTCAAGAAATTAAAACATTTTGCATGCTGGCATAGTGGCAGATAATGCAACCCGAGGTTCTTGTACGTGTGTGTTTTATTTTAGCTCTAATAACGGAAGTTGTCAAACTGGGGATCTTTTAATAAGCAGCCCTAAAGATAACCTCATCTAATGCACCTTTCAAATTTGCAAGAAAAAAGGTACATATAGTTGCTGCAGGGTTCTCATATGTGATCCAAGATCCAACAAGGTAACATTCATGACAATATAACCTTTCCACAAATTTCCCAAATTTTGATTAAAGGTGAATTCTATCTAGGGGTGATTTTGCATAGCTGGATAGAGTCAAGTTAAGTTCCAGTTCTAGAATCCATATTGTCTGTCCTACAACAGTGACTAAAGTTACATCTATATATAAAGTGACCGTATCAGTGTCTTTGAGATTCCATGGAGTCGCATATGTCTCAATAACATAGTTTAAGACACTGTTGATTAATTCTTTGACAAATTTATTATCCAGAAAAGAGCATCAATGGAAACATGCAGAAGTTGCGCGGAAAGGACTAGTCAAGTAAAGTTTGAGCCTTAGTGCTCTACTAGCGTTTTATGACAAATGAAGAATGACTGAAAAAATGTATTGATCATGGTGCTGAGAACGGGATTGATTAGGGAAAAGTATAGACCACCAAATTTGAATTTTTGGATGTCACTTAAGATGTGTTCAAAGACAGCTTTCCCTATCAGATGTCAATTAAAAATGTGTTCAAAGACAGCTTCCAATATCAGATATGGTTTGCTAGAAGCAAAATGGGGATGTCGCCTCCATGTCAGAATGTCAACTGCATTGACTGCTTATTGGATGGAGACCGAAATTAAGAGAAAGCAATTACTCAGAACTTTTAAAAAACTCAATTATCAAAAGTATTTCTCATAAAAATCAAAATAATGGATTACAATTAGTATTTCCTATTTACAACCACCCTAAACAACTTACCTACCTCAAACTTAATTCAAACCTTGATATTCCAAACTAAAAATACGTCTTCTTCAAGTACACTCAAGTACTTGGATGGGTCAGGTAAACAAAAGAGTTGTGTAATAATTAAGAATCATTACTGATGTGATATGAGCCCTTAGTTACACTGATAGTAAATAATTAGTTAACATATACATAGAATTCGAAGAATGGTACTAGAGAAAACTCTCATGTTCCGGTTTCCATGCGTTTAGAAGGAAAAATATCAGAAACTGGCCACTGATTTGCCAGGCAGGAAAAAAGAAAAGAAGTAAATATTGAAGATCTGTTCTGTGGAGCTAAACTAAATCTTAAGATCGACACTTTAATTTAGCATATGTTTTTCTTTCAGACTCGTTAAAATTTTTCTAATTTTACCCCTTTTAGCTTTTCTTATTATAAACACAAGACCTTCAGAGAAGCGATGGCCATCAGATATAGTAATTAGTAACAGAAATCACTGAATTTATATACTTCTGAATACCATAATCCCTACAAAAGCACTTATCATAAAAACGTGTTTAAGGTATGCAAGTGATATTAAAAGAAGATTGTAGGCCATCAATCACTAAAGTCCAAAGACTCTTGCCACACAATAAGCAACAATAGTAATTACAACCCCCCCCCCAAACAAAATTTTCATCCCTCTGAATACAAACCACCAAGACCTGGTAGGTACACCCGAGAGGAAAATTCATGACCCTCAAAGCACCACAAAATAGTAATGCAACCTACCTAGCTTCTGGACAAAGGAGAAACATATTTGTACTAGCCCAATGACCTGGGAGCTCATCAGAAGCAGTGGGTTCATGGCTTCACTACCATTCAAATGAGATGAATAATATAAAGTGGCAACACTCCTTGAGATTTAACAACAATATTTTATGACCAGGCACAATAGTCTTAAGAGCATCCACAATGGGAGCCCAGTTGGTGCCTCGATCCCCGTGAAATGGCTTGGCCAACAAAATTTAGGGGACTTTTGCATTGGAGGAGATGCTTGTAAAGTAGGCAGTCGCACTACGGTGGACCGACCCATTTCTTGCTTTTTAGTTTTCTATTATATTTTTGTTAACTTCGTTTCCCTTACTTCGAATAAAATTGACTCAACTGGGACCTACTAGAGGTGAGAAGTGGGCTTTGCGTTGGAGAGTATTGATCCCTATTTCTGTAAACCCAATTGTCAATGGCATGGCATCAGTTGGGTTCGAAATATATGGAAAGCATTGTGGATGCTCTAAACACCAAACTAGGCCGTCTATGTGGCAGTAGTCAGTGTTAAGATGCCATGATCATTGTACAAAACTCTGTAGGTCTTGTATAATGTACATAGCAAAAGGAAAGATACAAAATAAATATTTTAAAAAGAAAATTGTACAAAACAAAATATAATAGATGTATGTAACAGAAAATTATGTAAACCACAAAGCCTAGAAATTATAAAGATATCTGAGAAACATTTCTAACATAATATCATATATGTGTATGTAATGTTTGTATGCTTCAAAATACAGAAATTAATTCCTTTGCAAATACCTTTCCAACGCGGGGAGCAATCAGCCATGCTAATGTAACAGTAAGCAAGCCTGTAGCAAGAAGTATTCCTGTACCCTCCACAGCCCATTTGGTAGCAGAATTCTCAGCAGGAGTGACTTCTTCGGCAACGGAATTAGAAACTTGCTCAGAAACCTGTGAATGTGTCGTAGAGTAGTTGTTATTATGTGGACCAAACCAGAGTGATATTTCACTTAGTCTTTGCCTCCGAATAGCAGCAAGAGCATCGGGATCTACACCGGAACTAGTCTGAACATTTGCTGGGTATGGTATTCCATGGGCGGTCCTTTCCCTAAGGGTTTCATACTCCTTCAATGAAGCCACAACTTTTTTTAAGTCTGCAACGTTAATATTCTTTGAAACACATCCACATATTTCACAAACAGTTGATCCATGATTCACAAACCATTTAAGGGCACAAGCATAGTGTACCAGAGCAAGATCATTTTTGCAAGCACACCCCAGCTCAATCAAAACATCTTGATTGTAATCAAACCCCTTTTCTATATCAGTGTTACATATAAAAACCTCCCCATCAGGACTGACAAACTCCACAAATCCGGAATCTCTTTTACCATCTTTAGCACGAGTGTCACTTTCAGTATCCTTTAAAATATCTTTGCAATCAAGATTCACATCTTTTATTTTCTGTGAGTTCAATACTGGAGTGATACCTAGAAAATCCAATGCAGCATCCCCCCTTTTGTCAGATTCAGCACACTGACACACACGGCAAGCAGCTAACCCTGCCTCCTTATCTAGACTATGGCGTGATGTAGAATAAACTGTCAACTCTTCAGCCCTAGCTGAAGACGAATGTTCATCACCAACCCCACCACTGATTATTTGGGGAACATTCTCCTTACCCATTAGAGCAGTTGAGATTGCCAATCAAGAATATGAATCTCATGCCTGTTTAGAACAGCACAGCTCTACTAGTCCAACTCCAGGAGGTCGAGTCCATCATAATCTTCTATGGAATAACATGAAGTCAGATAATTCAATTCGGGCTACTGAAAGATTATCTTTAAGCAAATAAGCAAACTTGATACTCCCTCCATAGAAAAGAACAAATAATGCCCATATACCTATCTGATTGCTACCGCTGCTTTTACAAGGAGAAAAATTCAAAGAAATTAGTTTCACATGTCATTATGTATATGGGGCTGGAGTAAAAATTACATTTAATAATTAGCAAAAAAAATTACATTTAGGAAATACTTAAAAGAATTCACAACATATACACATATGAGCAAATGAATACAGAAACTACAGTATATGATCATAACGTTGAAGTCTTGAAGATAATGCTCTAAGATAAATGGTGTCAAAGTTATGTTATGAAGTGCCAGATTTGATCCACATCTCAGTGCGGAACTCAGTATTTCTTAAAATCGGGAACACGTGAACTCTACACAATTTTCGTTAATGAGGGATTGGAATGATCTAAATAAATGGGTATAGTAGATAAATTATGGAAAAACCTAAGAATAAAACTCAAATTAAAAAATATGACGTTTTAGACATATATGTGTGGTAAATGACATATCTTCACAAGATGTTTAATTGTCATGATTTCTCCTTACCAAGAGTGTGGTGTCATGTCACCAACCATAACGAAGATGACGTGCACTAAACTCCAGGCTCCTATGCCTTAAGACAGTTATCCAATGACCGCATTAGATCTCATGTATGCTTCATTTTGCTTTAAGTAAAAATATTAATGTGGGTACATTTAACATCTTATCTCTGGATGGATAAATTATATTTTCACACATAATTCTTTAATGTTACTTCAGATTGGATGGAATAAAATGGATGAGGTATTAAAATGAAATATACGAGGAAATCAAAGGTGCAAGGCGGGCGAAGAAAAATGTGGGAGTGAGGAAATAATAGAAAATAAGGAATGACTAGTGTTTCGTTAAACATAAGGGATGAAATGTGTGTCTTAACTTTTGAGGAGCCGTTTAGGAGACTGTTGGAGTACAATTTTGTGTCAAAATCCTTAAATTTTAATTTAGGACATGGGATAGCTAGTCTGTTAGACTTGTACTAACTTCTAATAGAAGAAATTTGTCACAAAATGATGCTCCAACAATGGCTTATTGATTCCTTAAATCATTAAGACATGATTCTCATGCCTTTATATTATTAAACTCTTCTAATGCAATGTTAATAAAGAATCAAAACCACTAGCAATCCCTTATTTCATTTTTATTAATAAAAAATTCATTTGACTTCTTTTCTCTCTCTTACTTTCATGTTTTGTCCATCTCTTTCCAAATTTATTATTATACTAATTAAAAGGAATGAGTATAGGTATTATTGTTGGAGTTGAAAATACAAAATGATGTCCTAAATCACTAGAATTCATTATTTTTACAATATTTATAAAGAACAAACTAAGACACTGTTGGACTTGCTCTTAGTGACTTAAATATTCAGCTGAGAATTTATTCATCTTTTTATAAACTGGTATATATTATCCTGTCTTTTCGCAGTTGAGAAATTGGTTCGTCTGCGAAAGCACTACTTCCACTGTATATTACTAATTTTTTTTGTTTTAATTGTTCTTCCCAATTACACTTCCCAAGCACAAATTCACCAACCGCAAACACAAATTCACCAACCGCTTACACTTACAATAGCGGTTCCCAAGCACAAATTCCAAATTCCACTTTCCAAGCACAAATTCACCAACCGCAAACACAACTCGAAACATTGCTAATAACCCACTAATCAACAACTTACTTGGACAGCAACAACAGTATCAAAACACACAAACAAACCCTAATCTACAAACACACAATACACACACACACACAACAACAACAAATAATATTACTACATCAATTATCCTAAAGAATATTAAACATATGCATCAAAGGGTCATCAAAAAACAAAATCTTTAGACACAATTCATGAGCAAAATATCATTTTTAAAAGAATTACTGCTACAAATATTATTAAAAAATAAATAAATAAACAATAACAGTTAAAAGAGTAGAACCTGTGGGGTCAGGGTGAGGTCAGACAAGTGAGATTTGAGAAGAAGAGGAACAAATAGTATAGCAATCAGCTATTAATTTGTGGGTTTTGCATAACTTGCACAGTTTGAGATCCAAACCCCTGTGTGGCTATATCTGAATCTCTCTGTATGTATATATTTATATGCTGTTTTCTTTTAATGGTTTCTACAGCAGAAAAGTACTTCACCACTACGGGTCTGTTCTGTTTGGGATTTCTTAAGAAACTTAATTTATAACTTGGGCTCTTTTGAGAGTGTTATCAAAAATGAGAAGAAGCGGAACAAAGGGCCAGAGCGCTAAAATTGTCACTTTCGAGAAGAGAAAGGCCCAAAATATCAGTTTATAACGTCATATAATATTCCGTTTTTTTAATACATGCAAAACGGAACATCATCTTCCGTTTTGCCTCCATATTTTATAATGTAGCAACCTGACTTTAAGTCAGGTTTTGTATTTTCCGTATTTTCTGTTTTGTAATCTTATTTTAAGCTTGTTTTGGTGTATAATTTAGGGGTCCGAAAAGATCTTTTAATGTTACGTTTTTAATATTTATTTTTATTTAATATTTTTAAAATTTATAAATGATACCATAATTTAACAATATTTAACATTTAGGGTTCACCAATCCCCTTTTGGGTTTTAGAAACATTTAAAAAGAAATTAATAAATGTTACACCGATTTAGGGTTTAGGATTTAGATTTTAGGGCCTAAACCCTAGAGCCTAAACCCTAATTTAATTTAGGTTTTAGGGCCCTAAACCCTAGGAACCAGAAATATTAATTTTAAATTAAATAATTATAAAATTTAAGGATTTAACTTAATTTAATAATTTTTTAACATTTTAGGGTTTAACAATCCCCTTTTGGGTTTTAAAAAATAATTTAAAATATTTTTTTATTAATTTATGATTTAATAATTTACAAGATATAGTGTTTTGTTTATTTTTTTAAAAAAAATATAAAGGTAAAAACGTTACTTTATATGACGTTTTGCTACATTTGTACCAAAACGATGCTTTATCTAACGTTTTGCCCATATAAAAAATCAAAGTGCTAAAACGGTACAAGAAGTTCCGTTTTGCCCATATAAAAAAAATTCAAAGTGCTAAAACGGTACACGAAGTTCCGTTTTGGGTATTTTGCATAAACGTTACATTATGTACCGTTTTGAGGTGACATTTAGGGTTATTATTTTCAGAAGTGATATTTGAGACCATTTTTTACCTGAAAGTGACATTTAGGGCCACCACCCGAAAAAGTGTCGGTGTTGCCGTTGTAAAAAGTGATGTTAGGAAAATTAGAAAATTGTTTGGTATTTTTTTCTAATTTATGTATATTTTGAGATATAGTATATAAAAAATAATATTTTTGAAAAGGTTTGATGATGAAACTGATATTTAGGCCCCGTTTGGTATTGTTGTTGCAGACAGCTACAACAGCTTTTTGCTGAAAAACCGTTAGACAGGTGTTTGGTAAATTCTAAAAGTCGTTGTTTGGAAAAACGTTTTTGGTCTAAAAGCTGCTGTTAGCAAAAGCATGTCCCCATGCTTTTGGAAAAAACTGTTTTCAGCTTTTGCAATAAATAGTTATCAGTTTCATCATCAAACATTCTCAAAAATATTATTTTTATATATTATATATCTCAAACTATGCTTAAATTAATAAAAATTACCAAACAATCATCTAATTTTTCTGACAGCACTTTTTCTCACAGCACAACAGTTTTTAATAGTTTTTAACAGCACTCCTAAACAGAGCCTCACTCCCTGCAAAAGCTGAAAACAACTTTTTTCCAAAAGAATGAGGCACATGTTTTTGTTAACAGCAACTTTTAGACCAAAATCACTTTTCCAGCAGTTTTTAGAATTAACCAAACACCTTTCTAACAGTTTTTCAGCAAAAAGCTGTTGTCGCTTTCTGCAATAGCAATACCAAACAGAGCCTTAAAGTCGATAAAGTCGAAAAGTATGATATAAGTGATATGAACATAGTTATTTGTTATTTACGTGTTTAGATAATTTTACATATAATTACTCATAATTTGATAATGTGTTTGATAAATTATAATTTATAAGTGGTTTTTTTGAAATGAAATAAAAATAAATATAATATTTTTAAAATTATCATGGCTTTGTTCGGTACTTAAAAGTCTATGTTAGGCCCGAATTAAGGGTTAATAAGCTAGAAGGGGGGTTGAATAGCTTATAACCTTTTAAAATTTAGAGTTTGTCGTTTTTGAAATTTTCTTTACCGTTTAAAAAAATCGTTACTTGAAAACAAGTAAATCGAGTGCGGAAAGTAAAGCGGTAAAGAAATTGAGTACGACACAAGAATTTTATCCTGGTTCGCGGTGGCTAACTCGGCAAAATTGGAGTCCACTCACCCCTAGTCCAGTCCCCGAAATCCTCCCCGGATTCGAGATTTTCTCTACTACAAAGTTACTCC
Organism: Apium graveolens; assembly: GCF_009905375.1. NCBI lineage: Eukaryota > Viridiplantae > Streptophyta > Magnoliopsida > Apiales > Apiaceae > Apium > Apium graveolens. The sequence goes on along the minus strand of NC_133654.1, from coordinate 239,274,563 downwards.
TTTATAGTAGGCGGAGAAGCCTTTACAACACTATGTATTTATCTTGGAACTTAACTACCCGCTAATCCCTCAAAATACAATAGCAAAACCTACTTGATTAATCTTGGAATGTAACTCCCCGTTACTTCCTCACAACTATGCAATAACCTTTGCATAGACTTCTTATCTACACCCTTTGCCAGTCTTGGATCTTAGATTGGGTCTTGGATCTTTCCTCCTCTTCACGGTACGTAGACACCCAACTCCCCGTCGGCGTGTCTAAGACTTGGGTCTTAAAGCGAGAATCACCTCACTTCACCTCACGTCAAAGAATATAATACAAGTACTTACGACTTATATAATCCCTTTTGTAAGAAAGAAGGTTGGATTAGTATATAACGATACTAAATCCGAGAGATAATTCAATATCTTAAATAAAATGCAAAGTATAAAAATCAACGAGAGCGCTTAAACACTAGCAGTAAATAAGATATTAAATATTAGGCCGAATATAATTTAAGGCCAAATATTAACCACTTGAATAAAAATTCAAGTATATCTCGTTTGTTATAAAAGCCTCAGAGAAATATAACAATTAAGTTATAATGGCTTTTTAAACAAATAGAGAGTAACCACTTAATATTTAACGAGGAGACTTCGTTTATGTCGTATATTGACTTATACGAATATTTCTCGACTCAGAAAATAAGGTTGGTTTAAATTTAAGAATTAAACAAGTAAGGCTCGTTTTTAACTAATATATGTTTTATACGAGAGGCCTTGAACTTGTAACTCAAAGTTGATTATAACTTCTAAATACAACATGGAAGCTTTTGTTTATATTTCTAAATAATGATATGAGATTTATACAAGTAGCTTACAACTTGGATTTTGAAGTTGATTTAACTTTTAGAATGCAACAAGGAAGCCTTTGTTTATATCTCTTATAATTATAACGAGATTTATATAAATAGCTTACAACTCGGATTCAAAGTTAAATAATAAACTTATTAAATATTCGATGAGAGATTTTCGTTTATGCCTCTTCATAATTATAGCGAGACTTATACAAAAATTCTTTATCTCGGAATTTTAGTTTAATTTATGTCACTTGATATTTCAAAAGAAAAAGTCTATTGTTTATGTGGTTACCTTCGACTTCGACTCGGAAATAAAGTGAGTTAACTCGTAAATATTCAACAAGGAGACTTTTGTTTATATCTCTATATGAGACTTATACAAATGGTCTACAACTCGGAATATGAGTTAATAATGGTTACTAAAAATACAACAAGAAAGCTATTCGTTTTTGTCGTATAGTCGACTTATACGAAATCACTTACTCGGATTTTAAAGTAAAACCGTAGTTGTTTTAGATCCCGAACTTAATCAAGGGAAAATAACTAAATCAAGAGAGTAAAATAAATTTTAAACTCTCTTGGTGGGTTTATGAATTATATATACTTTTTACGAACAAGAGTTTATGCTCGTGTATATATGTTGTAAAAACCCGAATGTGTGTGCTTAAAAATTAAGCGAGCTAGCACTAACATAAACACTAACCAACTTATGACTCTTGGCCTTACAAAGGCTCAAATTCCTCTTTCAAAGTGAAGAGATAATTACAAGAGATAAGAGTTGATTTGAATCCAAAAACACACCAAAAGTTGGCTGGAAAGTGGCCGGAAATTGCCCGAAAAAATGGGCGGAGTAACGGCTTATAAAATGGACTTTTGGATGTTTCAAGAACACTTAAATGCTACTGGAAATTTGGTCTAGGGGTAGAAAAATTAAGTGGAGCCAAGTGGGTGGGTTTGAGAAAAGAAAGGGTAGTAAAACAAGTTTGAAAGTGTATGAAACTATGGCTTAAAGAAGGCTTGAATACTAAAACTCTGAGGATGTGGAAGCAGCAGCTAAGGAAGGGGATCAGGAATCTCTGATCCCAAAAGAGCCAATTGTGATTGAACCCCTTCCATCTACACAACCAGAATTTGCTGAAGCCATTGCATCTACACCTCCACTGTCACCAATTCAAGCTGAAGAAACTGCTCAAGACAGAGTGCCTACACCTCCTGTGTCACCTATCATTGATCAAGTACATGTTGAAACTACAGGTACAAGTGCTGAAATAGACATTCACAAATTGAATGTGCCTGAAGTTCTGTACTTAGAAGCTCCAACCATTCTTCAACAAACTCCACCAACAACACCAATTTTAGATGCTGATTTTAATGCAGATATTCCAACAACACCTCTTCTGAATCTAGATGTTGAAGATCAGATATTAGGTGAACATCAGAATTTGGATGTTGATCAGAACTTAGAGGATGATTTTGAAACCTCTATAGCCTCACACACAATCATTTTATCAGAGGACGTTGATTCTGCTGGCTCTGTAAGTTCTGATGCTGCAAATGTTGAAACTACTGGTGAAGCTGCTACAAATGAAAATACTGATGCAGCTGGTCCTTCAGGACATGCACCTCTACCAGCAGTTAATAAAGCTAATTTGATTAAGAAGTTTGTGAGATATGGCAATATCAACCTTGAGAATGTCATCATTGAAACAGTAGCTCTTGTCTCAGGACTTAAACACAATCTGCTAAGTGTGAGTCAAATCTGTGACAGAGGTTATCATGTGGATTTCTTTGAAGAACACTGTGAAGTTGTAAGCAATTCTATAGGCAAAGTGGTTCTGAAAGGTTACAGGCATGGTAACATTTATGAAGCCAGACTTTCAACAAGTTTTGATGGTTCTGTAATCTGTCAGTTGAGTAGAGCATCAATTGAAGAAAGCTGGAATTGACATACAAGACTCTCTCATTTAAATTTCAACAACATAAATGAGCTTGTAAAGAAAGATCTTGTGAGAGAACTTCCAAAATCAGTATTTGCTCCTGATAGCCTTTGTGATTCATGTCAAAAGGCAAAACAAAGAAAATCTTCTTTCAAGAGCAAAACTGAATCTTCAATTTTTGAGCCTTATTACCTATTGCATATTGATCTATTTGGTTCAGTCAATGTCATGTCTATTGCAAAGAAGAAATATGCTATGGTTATAGTGGATGAGTTCACAAGATACATTTGGGTGTATTTCTTGCACAAGAAGAATGAAACTACATCTACTCTAACTGATCATGTTAGACAACTGGATAAATTGGTCAAAGATTCTGTTAAAATTATAAGAAGTGATAATGGCACTGAGTTCAAAATTTAATCATGGAAGAGTTCTGCAAAGTGCATGGAATCAAACAGGAATTTTCTGCACCTGGAACTCCACAGCAAAATGGAGTTGTAGAAAGAAAGAACATGACTCTCATTGAAGTTGCATGAACTATGCTTGATGAAGCAAAGCCACCAACCTACTTTTAGGCTGAAACTGTGCAGACTGCTTGTTTTACACAGAATGCTACACTCATAAACAAGCATGGAAAAACACCATATGAGATGGTGAAGAAAAAGAAGCTAAATCTGAAATACTTTCATGTATTTGGTTGTAAGTGTTTTGTTCTTAAAACTCATCCTAAACAGCTGTCAAAATTTGATCTAAAAGCTGATGAAGGAATTTTTGTTGGATATCCACTTTCCATAAAAGCATCCAGAGTCTACAATTTAAGAACATGGGTTGTCATGGAATCTATCAATGTATCTTTTGATGATAAGAAGATTACTGGACTTGAAGATTTCAATGATCATGATCAACTGAGATTTGAAAATGAAGATTTAAATTCTGATTCTATAAATTCTGATGACTTAAACTCTGATCTTGTAAGTACTGACGCGTTAAGTTCTGATGTCATTGAAACTGTGGTAACAACTCCAAAGGAAAATGCATATGTCCAGGGGGAGCAAGCTGAAGATCCTACCATAACTCAAGACTCTCAAGAAGCATCAGAACCTGTCACTGGCTCTTCAAGTTCTGATGAGCCAAGTTCTAATAATTTTGGAAACTCTGATTCTTCAAATCCTGAAGGATCCAACTCAAATTTTGAAGTTTCAGAGAGCATAACTACAGGGGGAGTATCGGAAAATGCTGATGGAGACAACATGGATCATGGGGGAGGATCTAGTTCTAGAGAACAACTTCCATCTGCAAGGAAGTGGACTAAATCACATACACCTGACTTGATAATTGGAGATCCTGAAGCAGGTGTCAGAACTAGCACTGCAACATCAAATGAATGTCTCTATCATTCTTTTCTATCTCAGACTGAACCAAAGAAAGTGGAAGAAGCTCTTCAAGATGTTGATTGGGTGCAAGCAATGCAGGAAGAGTTAAATGAATTTGAAAGAATTAAAGTCTGGACCCTAGTGCCAAGACCAAAGAACAGATCTATTGTTGGCACAAAATGGGTGTTCAGAAATAAAACTGACAGTGATAGCATAATTACAAGGAACAAAGCAAGGATGGTTGCTAAAGGCTACTCTCAACAGGAGGGTATTGATTATGATGAAACATTTGCACCAGTTGCTAGATTGGAAGCCATAAGAATCTTTTTGGCTTATGTTGCTCACAAAAAGTTTAAAGTCTTTCAAATGGATGTGAAAAGTGCTTATCTCAATGGAGAATTGGAAGAAGAGGTTTATGTTGAACAACTATCAGGCTTTGTAGATTCAAAATTTCCAAATCATGTCTACAGGCTTGATAAAGCACTTTATGGTCTTAAGCAAGCTCCAAGAGCATGGTATGAGACATTAGCTCAATTCCTTCTGGAAAGTGGATTTCACAGAGGTACAATTGATAAAACAATGTTCTACGTCAACCATGGAAAGGACTTACTTTTGGTACAGATATATGTTGATGATATCATATTTGGTTCTACAAATGCCAAACTCTGTGAAAGGTTTGCAAAGCTAATGCAATCAAGATATCAAATAAGTATGATGGGAGAACTTAGTTATTTTATGGGCCTTCAAGTCAAGCAAAATGAAGAAGGTACTTTTATCTGTCAATCCAAGTACACCAGAAATTTACTCAAGAAGTTTGGAATGTAAGACAGTTCAACTGCATCCACTCTCATGGCCACTGCAACCAAGTTAGATAAAGATACTGGTTCATCAGTAGATATTACTAACTACAGAGGTATAATTGGCTCTTTACTCTGTTTAACTACAAGTAGGCCTGATATCATGTATGCTACCTGTCTGTGTGAAAGATTTCAGGCTGATTAAAGAGAACCTCATCTAACATAAAGAGAGTAATATTTGTAAATACTGATCATAAAGTCTGATGTATCAGAACATAAACTAAACAGATTTAGAGAAAGAACCTGAAACCATTCCAAGTTCATTTACCAAACTTGTAAAAGTAGCTTCACATAGTGGTTTTGTGAAGATATCTGCTAGTTGTTAATCTGTTAGAACAAAATACAATTCCACTGTACCTTCCATCACATGTTCCCTTATGAAGTGATACCTTATGCTGATGTGCTTTGTCATAGAGTGCTGAACTGGATTACCTGTCATAGCAATAACACTTTGATTATCACAATATATAGGGATTTTAGAAAATTCTAACCCATAATCCAGTAGCTGATTCTTCATCCAAAGAATCTGTGCACAACAGCTTCCTGTAGCAATGTACTCTGCCTCTGCAGTTGATATGGAAATTGACTTTTATTTCTTGCTAAACCAAGAAACTAATCCGCCTCCAAGAAATCGGCAGCTTCCACTAGTGCTTTTCCTGTCTATTTTGCACCCTGTAAAATATGCATCTGAGCAACCTATTAGCTTAAAGTATGATTCCCTAGGATACCACAATCCTAGATCAGCTGTACCCTTAAGGTACTTGAAAATTCTTTTCACAGCTGTTAAGTGAGGTTCTCTTGGATCTACTTGAAATCTTGCACAAAGACAGGTAGCATACATGATATCAGGTCTACCTGCAGTTAGATAGAGTAATGAGCCTATCATACCTCTGTAATCAGTAATATCTACTAATATACCAGTATCCTTATCCAATTTTGTTGCAGTGGCCATATGAGTGGTTGCACTTGAACAGTCTTGCATTCCAAATTTCTTCAACAAATTTCTGGTGTACTTAGATTGACGAATAAAAGTTCCTTCTTCATTCTGCTTGACTTGAAGGCCCAGAAAATAGCTAAGTTCTCCCATCATACTCATTTGATATCTTGACTGCATTAGCTTGGCAAACCTTTTACAAAGTATGTCTTTTGTAGAACCAAAAATGATATCATCAACATATATCTGTACCAAAAGTAAGTCCTTTCCATGGTTGAGATAGAATAAAGTTTTATCAATAGTCCCTCTGCTAAATTCACTTTCCAGAAGAAACTGAGCTAATGTCTCATACAATGCTCTTGGAGTTTGCTTAAGGCCATAAAGTGCTTTATCAAGTTTGTAGACATGATTAGGAAATTTTGAATCTACAAAACCTGGAGGTTTTTCAACATATACTTCTTCTTCCAATTCTCAATTAAAAAAAGCACTTTTTACATCCATTTGAAAGACTGTAAACTTTTTGTGAGCAGCATAAGCCAAAAATATCCTTATGGCTTCCAGTCTAGCAACTGGTGCAAATGTTTCATCATTATCAATTCCCTCATGTTGAGAATATCCTTTTGCAACCAGTCTTGCTTTATTCCTTGTAATTATGCCATCACTATCAGTTTTATTTCTGAACACCCATTTTGTACCAACAACTGATCTGTCCTTTGGTCTTGGCACTAGGGTCCAGACTTTATTTCTTTCAAATTCATTTAACTCTTCCTGCATTGCTTGCACCCAATCAGCATCTTGAAGAGCTTCTTCCACTTTCTTTGGTTCAGCCTGAGAAAGAAAAGAGTGATAGAGACATTCATTTCATGTTGCTGTTCTAGTTCTTATACCTGCTTCAGGATCTCCAATAATCAAGTCAGGTCTATGTGCTTTAGTCCACTTCCTTGCAGATGGAAGATTATCTCTAGAACTGGATACTCCCCCATGATCCATGCTGTCTCCATCAACATTTTCTGATGCTCCCCCTGAAATTATGCTCTCTGAGTTGGATCCTTCAGAATTTGAGTTTCCAAAATTATCAGAACTTGGCCCATCAGAACTTGATGAATCAGAATTTAAGTTTCCAGAATTATCAGAACTTGGCCCATCAGAACTTGATGAATCAGAACTTGAAGAGCCTGTTCTAGGTTATGATGCTTCTTGAGATGTGGTTGGAACTTCAATATGCTCCCCATGCACATGTGCATTTTCCTTGGTGTAGTCACCACAGTTTCAATAACATCAGAGTTTGCAGTATCAGGATTTAGACTATCAGAATTTACAGAATCAGAATTTAAAACTTCATTCTCAAATCTCAGCTGATCATGATCATTGAAATCTTCAAGTCCAGTAATCTTCTTATCATCAAAAGAGATATTGATAGATTCCATGACAACCCTTGTTCTTAAATTGTAGACTCTGAAGGCTTTTGTGGAAAGTGGATATCCAACAAAAATTCATTTATCAGCTTCTAGATCAAATTTGGATAGCTATTCGGGATGAGTCTAAAGAACAAAACACTTGCACCAAATACATGAAAGTTCTTCAGATTTGGATTCTTTTTCTTCACCATCTTATATGGTGTCTTTCCATGCTTTTTGATAAGTGTTGCATTCTGAGTAAAACAAGCAGTCTACACAGCTTCGGCCCAAAAGTAGGTTGGTAACTTTGCTTCATCAAGCATAGTTCGTGCAGCTTCAATAAGAGTTCTATTCTTTCTTTCAAGAACTCCATTTTGTTGTGGAGTTCCAGGAGCAGAAAATTCATGCTTTATTCCTTGGTCTTTGCAGAACTCTTCCATAATAATATTCTTGAACTTAGTGCCATTATCACTTCTAATGATTTTCACAGAGTCTTTCACCAATTTATTCAGTTGTTTGACATGATCAATCAAGATAGATGCAGTTTCACTTTTTGTGTGCAAGAAATACACCCATGTGTATCTGGTAAACTCATCTACTATGACCATGGCATATTTCTTCTTTTCAATAGACATCACATTCACTGGACCAAATAGATCAACATGTAGTAGGTGATAAGGCTCAAGAATTGAAGATTCAGTCATGCTCTTGAATGAAGATTTTCTTTGTTTTGCCTTTTGACATGAATCACAAAGGCCATCAGGAGCAAATACTGATTTTGGCAGTCCTCTCACAAGATCTTTCTTAACTAGTTCATTTATATTGTTGAAATTTAAATGAGAGAGTTTCTTGTGCCAATCCCAGCTTTCTTCAATTAATACTCTACTTAACAGACAGATTGCAGAACTATCAGAACTTGTTGAAAGCTTGGCTTCATAAATGTTACCATGCCTGTATCCCTTTAGAATAACTTTTCCTGTAGATTTGCTTACAACTTCACAGTGTTCTTAAAGAAATCCACATGATAACCTCTGTCACAAATTTGACTAACACTCAGCAGATTGTGTTTAAGTCCTGAGACTAGAGCTACTTATTCAATGATGACATTCCCAAGATTGATATTACCATATCCCAAAGTTTTTCCCATATTGCCATCTCCATAAGAAACTCCTGGGCCAGCTTTCTCCACAAAGTCTGATAGCAGGGCTTTATTTCCAGTCATATGTCCTGAACATCCACTGTCCAGAACTAGGATGTTTTTCCTGTTGCCCTGCAATCACAAAGACCGCTAATGATTAGTTTTAAGGACCCAGACTTGCTTGGATCCTTTGGCCTTATTAAGTTTGTTAACATTTGCAGCGGATTTAACATCAGAGTTTATGTTAACATTTTTCTTATCAGAATTTACAGTATCAGACTTTGCATTAGAACTTAAATTAGAAGGAATAATGCTAACTTTCTTTAAAGAAGGTTTCATTTGATAATAATCATAGTATAAACTATGATATTCCTTACATGTATAAATGGAATTTCATAAACTACCACAATGAAAACAAGGATTTTGTGGCTTAAACCTAACAGACTGACTCTTAACTCCTGACTTAGAAAGTAAGGAGTTTATATTCTTATTCTTCCTGTAAAAAGAAGCCAGATGGTTAGAATTTCCACAGTTATAACATTTCTTTCTAGGAGCATTAGGAACAGGCACATAATTATTGCTTTTATTCACACCTTCCTTTCCATTCCTATTTTTCCTAGGTGGCTTTACCTTGTTTACATTCTTAATCTCTTTCAGCTTATACTTAAGCTACTTCTTTGTCATTAAGCCTATGTTAACTTCAATTTTCTTATCATGTTTCAATTTGTCAGAAGTTGACTCTGCCTTAACTTCTGTCTCAGTATCTTTCATCTTTTCAGAATCAGACTTTACAGATTTAGCTACAAACTTAACAGGATTTAACTTTGGCTTAGTAGTCTGTTTAACAATAATTGGCTTAATTTGTTCAGTTCCTGTTTCACTTTTATCATCTCCATAACCTAAGCTCTCTTTCCAGTTTCCACTAAATAAATTCTGAGTTGTCCTGCCAGAGTTAGTCCAAGTCCTGATAATCTCTCTTTCCTTTTCTAACTCAGTTTTTTGAGATTGATTCAATTTTAACACTTCATCTCTAACATAAAAGCATCATCTCTTTCTTTCTGAGTTTGATGGAACATAACTAACTCTTTTTCTAAATAGTCATTCCTTTTCTTAAAAGCCAGATTCTAAGAAGTTAACCTATCACAAGTTAAAGTCTGATTTCTATAACTAATGAATATGGTTTTAAGATAAGATCTCAACTCAGTAATATCATCAATATGAAAAGCATAAGTTGTTTGAGGTACCTTTAACTCAGCAGCATCAGAACTGCTATTAGCATTTGCCATCAAGGTATAGTTCACCTTATTATCAGAATCTGAAGTGTCTGTCCAGCTTTTCTTCTTTGTGACAAGTGCCTTGCCTTTGTCACCTTTTTCTTTCTTGCAATCAGGAGATATGTGGCATTTCTCACCATAGTTGTAGCATTTAACACTTGAGAAATCTCCTCTGTCAGACTTCCCTGCTTTGCCTTCAGATTTTCTGAATCCCTTCTTATCAGAACTTCCACTTTTCCTGGAAAACTTCTTTCCCTTTCTGAATTTCCTGTAAGCTATCTTTGTGATACCCTTCACCATAAGAGCACATAATTTCATCATCTCTTCATCAACATCCATCTCATATAGACTTTCAGTTTCTAAATCCTTATCACTATCAGAACTTGATGACTCAGTATCAGACTTTGTGATGAGAGCCTTTCCTTTGCCTTTCTTTGAGACAACCACTTTGGGGGATTCCTCCTCAGCCTTAAGAGCAACTGTTCTTGACTTTCTCCCATGCCTCTTGCTTCTTTGATCCATCTCAAGTTCATGAGTTTTGAGCATACCATAAATTTCATCAAGAGTAGTTTCATAAAGAGCATAGTTGTCTCTTATAGTAGTTGCCTTCGAATCCCAACTTTCAGGAAGAGCTAAAAGGAATTTAAGATTAGTATCTTCAAGATCATATTCCTTATCCACCAGTGACAGATCATTCAAGAGTTTGACAAATCTGTCATATAAACTAGTTAATGACTCATCAGGTTTTGAGTCAAAGTGCTCATACTCTTGAGTGAGTATAGTCCTCCTGTTCTTCTTAATTGAATCAGTTCCCTGACATCTTGTCTCCAAGGCATCCCATATCTCCTTTACAGTCTTGCAGTTAATTACCCTGTTTGACTTGACATTATCAATGGCACTATGCAGCAAATACCTTACCTTTGCATCCTTGGCAATAGATGAGATATCTTCAGCTGTATATACACTTTTCTCCTTTGGTACAGTCTGTGCTGGCTGATCTGCAACTACAACAGAGAGTTTGGTTGGCTTATGTGGACCTTCATTAATTCTGTCAAGGTATTCTGGATCTATAGCTTCCAGAAACATAGTCATCCTCACTTTCCATATGGGATACTCAGAAGGTTTCAGTATGGGAACCCTAATAGTCTCATATCGATTATGGATTTGAGTCTTTAGAGTTTCTTCAGTTTTGGTGGGCTTGGTTGGAGTTTTCTCTTCTTCATACATGATTGTTTTGGATCTTTACTGTATATGTGTTAACAGATTGCTCTGATACCACTTGTTAGGTCACACACACTGTAGAAAGGGGTTGAATACAATGTATACTACAATCATATCGAATTAAGAACACAAGCATGAAACACAGAATAATCTTATTAATTAAACAGTATTACAATGGAACCGTTCTCTCTCAGTGATGAACAAATATCACTAGAGCTGCTAGGGTTACAATGAATAATATTCTCGATTATGATAACACTTATAGTGTAAACCCTATGTTGTGTTTATATAGACACACAATTACAAGATAATCTTCTAATTGATATCGAACATAAGTCTGCATCCTAATATATATGAACTAGTTATCTTTTCCTCCAAGTATTTTATTCTTCATAGAATTCTTCTCCATGCATATCTCTTCTTGTGTTTGTCTTAATCTTCTTTCCTTTAATCAGTCGCCTTTCTTATCTGAATGTCTTCTTAAGTCCTGATATTATCTCCTGATAAATATCTTCTGATATCTTAAGTTCTAATAACTTAAGTTCTGATATCTTAAGTTCCGACTTCAGTATAAGTACTGATTTCCAGTTAAGTCATGATTTATCCTGTTAGTTAAGATCTGAAAACTAGACACAAATCATTATTAGACATGACATCACAAATATATCTAACAGGATCTAAACATTATCATTTGACTTTACATAGTCAATTATGATAATTCTCGTTGAGAATATTTGTTTAATGGTATTATGTCCTCATCGTAGATGTGAGATATACCATTGCATACACAACAATGTGATCCCCCAATTTGCAGATTGATTACACAATATATGCATATTGAGGAAAACGTAGGAATATCCTTTCAAAGTGGCTATTTAGCTTTTTGACTGGATTTATTTATGCACCAGACTCGTATTCCATCATGAATTGAGCTAAGTTTAGGATTTCCATGACACGACTGCTAAGTGTGAAATGTATTCTCGAATGACTTTTAAGTTCATAAAGTCAAATATCTAATTTACATACTATATTCACATAGTACAATTAAATATCTTTCGTATTGCAGTCCAAGCTCATGAGCACATATCATACACCTTAAATTTCATTGCAATCACTTCCAAGTGACCAATTTTCATTGTACTCGTGCATCTACCCAGTTTACCAACTATGTAGCCTATATCTGATTTTGTATAATTTTAAAAAGTACAACAGACTTACAATCCTTCTTGAGAGATCCTTTTTTATCTATGCTAGGATAAATATAAATCCCTTCTAGCTATGACAACTTTAGCTTCGTTGATCTCTTCAAGATTCACAACATCAACATGTGACATGTATCATCTAAGACTTTTAAAGTCATGAAGATTGTAATCTTCAAATCAAAACTTTTTAATCTCATCAAGATTTTCAGAGATGATCCTCTTGTCATTACTTCTCGTAATGATCAGATCACTCACATGCAATCAATTATGACTCGCATATCATGTGTAAATAACACATGCACACTTGTCAATTCTCTGATTTTGAATCAGTTTGACATCTCATATTGACATATTTCACATTTATGAAATAACTTTACTAGTTATTACTCAAGACTTCCACTTATTAATATTACTAGTTTTTAGCGTCCCAATAACCAGCAATTTCAATTTACATTATTATCGAGTTTAAGCGTCCTTAAATCGGCAATCCACATTCATCTAGTTACCAATTTTGAGCGTCCTCAAAATGGCAACCATACCATTTATTTTTAAGCCATTACTTATCATAGCAATATCAAATTTAATATGCCATTATTTCGTGTCTATATCGTTTCACTCAACAAGATCACCGAAAATACAAATTTCTACTATTGCTTTATCTAGAGCAACCCTCAAGTTCACATAAATATATATTGCTCCAAATATCTATTTAGAAAGACCGTCTCAATGTTCATTGATGCACTTTTAAATTTCACAATACGATAATTTTAGTATCATCTTAATGAACCTTATTCTCAAACTTGAGAATATTTCATAAAGTATATAAGGTCATCACTTTTGACTATAATATTTTATTATCAATCTGACCTTTTACTTCCTTCCGACCCACATATATTTTTTAAACTACATTCTGTCAAATAGAACCACTCTTTCTATTTTTTAACATCCTTTCCCCCACAAAGGACATAGAGAGAACATACACAATCCATTTTCTAGTAAACGTGCTAGAAAATCTTGATTTATTCACTTCTCAATAATGGTCAAATTTTCTCTTGATATATTCACTTATCAAGGAATTATACGAGAAGCGCATTGCTTCTATTAAATTTACAGTTTTACCTTCAAGCAAATTTTAAAGACATTCGGGACTAGAAATTACCCAAGTCTTTTTCTCTCTACAGGTTCATCCTCACATTCATCCAATAACTCGTAAGTTCATTTAGATGACTTTTAATTACAGATCTACTAGGAACTACTAGTGAATCTCAAAAATTAGATTCATATATCGGATAATATTAGACTCAACCATTGTCTATGTATCCATCCAAATATCATAATTAATTTTGGATCTCATGCTACCAACAGAGGTATTGGTATCAAGTTTCGAGATACCCCACATTTTAATTATTTTCAAGAATGTTTCATTACATTCCACTATTCATAGAAAATTCAATAATTTTCTATTCTAGATACCCCCACAATTTTAATATTTCAAGAATGTCAGAAAACATTAATAGGGAATTTAATTATTTCCTTCTGTGGTATGATGTTTAAGGAACTATTAGCCCTTCGTAACTAATATCCTCAAATTCAGTGATAGTCTGAGTTAATCACAATCGTTTTGCATCTCCCTCAGAGCGCAACTCAAGCCTGCATCTACTCCATTTATTTAATGCGAGTAAGGTGCAACGACCTCATGAATATTCACGTTGCAAACAGAATTCGCCCGATGATTATTCATCATTAAATTTATTCACTCCCATCTTAATTATCTGAATTAAGTTGGTTTTACCCTTGAGCTTATAGAGCATACATCTCTCTATTTAGTTTCAATATTGACTCGATTATGAGTACGGGTGACAAATGTTTTACTATCAAACCAGAAAGCAAACACATATCATGTCACTACCTCTCATCTGAGCAGGTTTTACGTTATTCATTAAAACCTATAAGATTTTAATATCATGTTTAAAGAACTTCCCGTAGTTCTTATCATTAGAAATTCAATTACTAAATTTCTCTAAAATATTTACATGGTTCACACGAACCTATATTTCTGGCTCACCTACTGGTACAATCAGAAAAGAACCAAGAAAGAACATAAATTTTCAATATAAATCCACATTCAGTGATCCTTGATCAACTGATGTGTTAGGGTTAATAACTTTTCGGATTCTCTCCGAAGTTCAGCATAAATAGCTGATATCAATATTCGTCGTATTAAATATCACATGGATCACTATAATAGGCTCGTGTGTCACTACTGCAGCAGACCGACACCAACACGTGAAATTACTATTTATCTAGAGGGAAAAATCCAACCAGAAAAATATAATTTTTGTGCCGACCAATAAACTGTACTCCAGGCCCATTAGGTTTTTTAATGTGGAGAATTCCGAATAATTGTAAATCTGGTTCACTTCAGTTGCACAACTCGTCACATTGTTTAACAACAAACATATTACTTCATAATATCCAGTGCAACACAAGTCAGAATACTAGAACAAATTTTTTCAGGCAAACTATTGTTAACTAACGAGACACGTTACATAATAAAACAACTTATGCCTCCTTTAATAGCTTTCCAAAGTCTCCATATAGACTAAAGCATTTTGTTAACAAATAAATCTATTAAAATATGATGTTTAGAACTACATAGTTTGCATCACGTTTATTGTCACAAACCTATGCTTGTAATTTATTTTCACCAATTAAATAGATACGCGGTAAGGCCTCTATTTATCCAGTATTACAAGTTTGTGATATAACTCCATTATTAAAGATTAAACAATAATAATTGATGCTTTGTCATCACTCAACAATGATTAAAAATTAATCACCAAATAATCAAGTTTCATCATGAAGGGGCATATTTATGTAGCCATATCATTTAATTGCATAGCAATATCATGTTATGAACTTGCAAATATGCATGGAAACTATAGCATATACGATTCTTGTATCAGTATACTAATCATTTTGAAATCAATTCAAAATTAAGAAACTCTAAAACTCTAACTCATATATATTATCAATCACCATGCTAATTAAACAAACATAATAAGCTATCCATTAATAGCAAAAACATGGACAAATTATAAATTTAGGTTTAATCTACCAATTTATTATGATTAACCCGAGACACAGAAATCACCAAATATGTCCACTTGAATAAAGTTGATCATAAATCAATAACCAGTAAAGCGTCAATAGGCTTATAAGAAAAACAATTATCCAACAACTTTGTGCTTACTTTTTCCTCGTACATGTTATGCTTAAACAAAGCACCACTTAAAATCAAATTTATATTAATTTCAAGCACATGACAACAAGTGATCAAAGAAATTAACGCACTAAATTTAATTTAATTAATGAGACAAATAATGACCACTCATATACCCATAAATAAATCCAATTTAAACAATCAAATAGATTTTTTGCGTCTACTCACAAGAAAGTATGAAATTTGAAGAAAAACTGATTTAAGATTGTTAGCAATCTTGTATGATATAGACATTATTATATATATTGAATATATAACTAATTCACAAGAACACTGCTAATTCTTAAATCATATAAGCATATAAGAATTAACAATTAAATTAGGAGAAGGGTTTGAGAAGACAAACAGAGATTGGATTTAATCTCGAGTCCAGAAAACCGTCTCCTTAAAGCAGTTTCACCCCGCACCATCCGTGTTTAGCGACCTGCTTCCCTGGATAAAACGAGATACTAGTATAATCGATTAATCAAAAATACTCCCAACGAACTTGAACTGAGCCCGAGAACTATCACCAGAATATTGGGAAAAATTAAGACTGAAGAGACCGAGAATTAAAGGGACGACTCTTATTTTCTCGATTTAATAAAACTGGTGCCCTAAGACTCTATATATAAAGAGAGTTTTTGAAAGGATTTTTTTCTATTCGATGAGGTACATGGTATTTATAAGAAGAACCAAGGAATATGTTTGTGCTACTCTCGATGTGGTACAAAACTCACTTTTTACATTAAAAGGTCACACTTTGGAACATCAGTTCTCATTCACCTTTTACTCATTTTGAGCGTGTAAATATGCGTTGGAATCCCCTCGAAGTGGAGAATACGCTCCGATAAATACACACCACTAACACATAGTGTGTCTCACTCATTCAGAGTCTCAAAATGATTCACAACTTAGTCTAAAATACTAAGTTTGTCCAACAGATTTTTCTATGAATAACCTTCAAGCTAAGAAATAAACTCTGAAAGAAGATCAAATCCTGATCATACCTCAGAGAGAAGTGTAGCTGCTTGGATTTGAATACTATTGTTCTAGGAAAAATGTTCTAAGTCAGGTATCGACAAGTCACAGATCAAGGAATATCGAGAAGTCTGTCAAGAAGTCCAAAATGTCTTATAGAGAATTCCCAAGAGATATCGATAAGTCAATATGCATGTAGAGATCTCAGATATCGACAAGTCAAAAAGAACATGTAGAGAACTAAAGATTTCGACAAGCCATTTCTTCATGTAGAGATCTAGAGATATCGACAAACTAAATCTTCATTTAGTGAACTAAAGATATTGACAAGTTAAAAGTCTATATAGAGAACTGGAGATATCGACAAGTCATTCTACATATAGAGAACTTGAGACCTCGATAAGTCAAAGACACATGTAGAGAACTCAAGATATCGATAAGTCATTATACTTATCGATATGTGACATCTCTACAGAATAAAAGAGATCTCGACAAACTATCTCATAATTCAGAATGCAGATAAATTGAATTTTCAAGATTATCAGTTAACAAATAATTCTATAATTGAATTGGAAAGAATACAAATGTAACTTGAAGAATTCAAAATCAAGGCCAAGATTTACTGGACAAGGGAGGGTCACAGACCTAAAGATTTACTAATACTGGAAATGGAAAATGTACAAAGTAGCTTTAAAAACCGTGTTAGTCTATTTTAGTGCAAGTTTTGTAAACCCGTGTATAATGTTCTATAAAACATTCACGAGTCCTTTGTTTTAGAAGTAACAAACAGATTTAGGAAAATCTTGAATTCTCTCTCAAGAAATATAACTGAGTTTTTATTTTTAAGAACACAAATGTTATGGATTAAAAACTAATATATATAATCGCTGTATTTATTATTAAGGAACGTGAGCTTCAAGGCTCGATTTGACTGCTCTTGTGTTTCGTGACTTAATCTGCCTTAACAAGATGCCTACGTACCTTGCTGATTGCCAGGGATCAAGTTAAAAAACGTAGTTTTGATTTGTGGGATGAGGCCCCTTATATAGATGCCGGTGGTCCTCGAATTGGACTTGATATAGGAGACTTGGTGGGCAAGTCTCATAATTAGAATGGACTTTGGAGTCCTAGATAGTAGAAAATTGATTCCTTATCCTTTTAGGTCCCCTTGAGGCTAATCTGCAAGGATTTATATCCTTATCGGGACTCTTCTCAATAGCTGATTTTTCCCTTATTAATTAATTATGAAATTAATTAATATACAGGGTTTTTGGGCCTTCTTTGTTCCATCATGCCTCATCTGGTCCATCAGGCCTGATCAATGTGTTGACCTTTTTGGTCTGAATGTCATACATCTTCTTAGTGGGCCTTGCAGCCCAAACCATTTATAATTACTGTAATATTTAATTATGTAATCAGGATTTATTTATCCCTATCATTTACCCCCCAACTTTTGGGAAACCGTATAAGATTTCGCGAAAGTTAAGTTCATTTATTCCCTTACAGGGTATCGTTTTGCGTAAAGTGTGGAGCGACCTACACGTTTACAACGATTTGCCTTGTACGCTGCTCCAAGGTTTGTTAAAAAACTTCCCTCCCTATTTTCTTACCTTCTCCCTATTTTTAGGAATTTTCTGGTATTTTTTCAAGAATTTTCCCAATTTTCCAGGAATTTTCCCTTAATTCTGGGATTTATTCCTTAATTTTCTGGATTTTCCCTTAATTTCTGGGATTTATCCTTAATTTCCTGGATTTATTCCTTAATTCTGAAAATATTAACAATTTTTAGAAAATATTTTAAGGAATTTCCTTTTTTTTTTTTCAATTTTTTTTTTAAACTTCCAGCCCTTTTTCGACCAGGATCCTAGTCAAAATTTCGACCTGGATCCTAGTCGAAATTTGGGCCAGCCTTACAATCCTGGTCGAAGGAGTTGGACTAGGATCCACGACCTGGAATTCGACCAGGATCCTAGTCGAACTTTCGACCTGGATCTAGGTCGAAAATTTGCCCTTGTTTCTATTCCTGGTCTCGAGGTTTCGACTAGGATTCACGACCTGGATTTCGACCAGGATCCTAGTCGAAACCTCGACCTGAATCTAGTTAAAAAATTCTCTGCTTTCTCTTGCTTCCTGGTCGATAGATTTCGACTAGGATTCACGACCTGGTTTTCGACCAGGATCCTAGTCGATTATTCGACCTGGATTTTAGTCTAGGTTTCTAAACCCCATACTTAAAAAATGTTTTATTTGATTCGACCTCATTTCTGGTCTAAGTTTCGACCTCAATCCATTTCTGTTATTCTCGTAATTTTCGGGTGTCTGTTCGAAGGATTTCGAGCAGGATTTACGACCTGAAATTCGACCTGAATTCTTGTCTTTTTTATCCGTTATTTTCGGGTGCCTGCTCGAAAGATTTCGAGCAGGATTTATGACCTGAAATTTGACCTGAATTCTGATTTTTTATACCCGTTATTTTTGGGTGCCTGCTCGAAAGATTTCGAGCAGGATTCACGACTTGAAATTCGACCTAAACCCTGGTCTTCTAGGACTTCCATCTAATCCATTTTTTACTGGGCCTCAGTTTGGGCCTAGCCTTCTTTAGTGGACCTTACATCTTTTAGGGCTTCTATTAGGGCATTGTATTTTTCCAAATCCTAATTGGATTTGGGCCTTCTTAATTCTTACTGGGCTTTTCCCAAATCCTAATTTGATTTGGGCCTCCTAACTTTTATTGGGCCTCTTATTGATCTGGGCTTAATATACCAAAATATCCTGTTTAGAATTCTCTAGAATTCCTTGGAATATTCTGGAATGTTCCTTTTTCTGGGTTTTTTTCTTTGGGCCTCTATCCTTACTGGGCTTTTGTCCCTTCAACTTCACTTTTCCTCTGATATAAAGGAGTGAGGAGAGTCTACTGCTCCTCACTTTTTCATTTCTAAATTCTTCTTCTTTATTCTCTTGCTAAGAATCTTAGAGCAATAACAGTAAGTCGGAGTATCAAAGCCTTTTTAGGAGCATTTCTTCAGGTAAAATTTCTCCCTTTACTCCTTGTGCTTATTTTTACATAGTGTGCGCTTTTAAAATTATCTCTTTATGTGCCCTTTTTTTTAGATGGCTGATAAGAAAATGACTCGTTTGGCCAAGATGAACGTGGCTAGAAAGTCCAATGAATTCTCTATTCGATCAAGATACACTTCCTTGATCGACATGATCAACACCCGAGGGGACGAGTACCCGTCTGATGTGCATCTGGACGTGCATGACCATATTAGTGCCTTGCGGGATCCAAAAGAGCTGGAAAAGTTAAGCAGCTATTTCAAAATCAAGGAACCTTTCAAACTGGTTCTTGCAGGTCCGGCCGATAGGGCCTGCCAGTGGAAGAAGGACGCATTATGCGTCTACAGGGATACTCTAAGGGCAGGTATCAGACTCCCCTTTCACCCGTTCATTCCTCTTTTGCTAGCCGATGTGGGCATCAACCCTTGCCAACTCCCCCCTAATTCTTGGAGGCTCATTATGTTCTATCTGTCACAATGCGCCAAGCATGATGTCCCCACTTCTGTTACTATCTTCAGAAAGATTTTTCAGTTTAAGAACAACCCTGATAAGAATCCGTGTTGGGTTTCTATAAACCAGCGCCCTACTATTCCTCATATTGTGAACGGGAAGTCCATCCCTGACAACAACTTGGGGTGGAAGAAAGATTTTTTGTTCGTCATTTGGGAGGGTGGCGATTGGGGCACCCTATTTCGATCGTCTTTTGGGCTCGCCGTTGATGGGAGCCCAAACGATATAACTTTGTCTGAGGAGGAGGCCAGAGCTTTCAACCTCCTGACACAAGATAATGGGACTTCCCATTCTTGGGATCTTATCAGGGAGACCGTTCTTGTAGAACGCGACCTTTCTCCCGTCCCTAAGAAAAGTAAGTTTCCTTCCTTATACATCTCTTTTTATTTCCTTCATTTTCTATTTTGCTGATTCCTCAACTTACTTATCTCATTTGTTACAGTGGCTGAGAAAATTGAGGAGGCTACAAAGCCTAAAGACCTGGAGACAACCAGGATGAAGCGTGCTGGAAAGGTCTTTAAAGACCCGCGCCTCGGGGATCGCTTCCCCGAGTTCCTACTCCAAGCAGTGGAGCCAGGCGAAGAAGGCCCCAGCCAAGTTTTGCGCACCAAGCAGAGGCCAGGGGCTTATTTTCAACCTGCTTGGGGAATCCGGGGCAAGGATTCAATTATTGGCAGCACGGCGCTTGCCAAGGACTTAATGGTGGAGCACGATGCCCTCCTACACCCAGTTAGCTATAAAGAAGGCTGGGATGCTGCTGTGGAGGCCATTCAGGATGATTTTCCCGAAGTCTTCGAACAGTCCTCCTTCCCTTGCCCTGTGCGAGTTCCAGCACTTGGTGGTGTTACAGACAAGCTCGCTGACATAATCAAGGACGGCCCGTCGGGGAGCCAAGGCCAAAAGAGGAAAGAACTCGAGTCCAGCTCTGGAGAGGAGGAAACTTCTTTCGAAGAGGAGTCTGAGCCCGTTGCAAAGAAGGTCAGGGTGGAAGAGCCTCCAAGGGTTGCGCCTCAGAATCCAGCGTCTCCCGCAGCATCCAAAGCGTCCGAAGGCAGTTCTGATGGAACCTCTACGGGGACTTCTGAGGGGACGACTGAGACATCCGAGGAGACTTCGGATGGTGGTTCCGAAGAATCCCAGCCTTCCGAGGCCTAAGTTTTTTTTATGCATCTCTTCTTTTTTTAGAAAATATCTGAACTTTGTAATTGACTTTTCGTATTTTGCCCAAATATCGTCATATTTCTCTCTTGATTCCTCAAACTCAAGTTTATAACTTAGTTTTATTTCTCACAATGCAATCAAATTTAATAAGCCAAGATTAAGTCAAAAATTTTATATTATAACTTGGTATTCTGGATTACATAAGATGGGTTCAACCCTGATAAATATATCTTCTATATAGAAAAACCATAAACAAGCAAAGCTTCAAGGTGCTTTTAAACCTACTTGTCATACTGACAAGTGAGAATCGTGCTTTAACTATCTTGCACATAATAAACCTTCAGGTTTTGTGCATGCCAAGTTCTCGGGACTTCAAAACCATCCATAGTCTCCAGCTTGTAGGTTCATCTACCCTGAACGCTCTTGACTTTGTACGGCCCTTCCCAATTTGGGGCAAGTTTCCCTTTCTGCCCTACACCAGAAGCTTCCACTTTCCTTAAAACCAAATCTCCTTGTTTGAAGAATCTTTCTTTAACCCTTAGGTTGTAATGGAATGAAGCTTTTTTCTGATATTCCACTATCTTCGCATGTGCCTTATCTCGTACTTCATCAATTAGATCCAGGGCTAAACTCTGCCCTTCTTCATTTTCCTCTGCATTGAAGGCTTGAATCCTGGGGGAAGAATGTGATATCTCTACAGGAACAACTGCTTCTGCACCATATGCTAACATGAAAGGAGTTGCTCCAGTTGTGACCCTACAGGTAGTCCTATAGGCCCATAGTATGGGGAGTATTTCATCCACCCAGTTATTCCTTGACTTCTCGATCCTCTTCTTTAGTCCATCTAGGATTATTCGATTTGCTACCTCCGCTTGCCCATTGGCTTGTGGGTGAGCCACAGAGGTGAATCATAACTCAATTTCATTTTCTTCACAGTACTTCTTAAATTCCTCATTGTTGAATTGTGTTCCATTGTCGGTGACTAGGATACGGGGAATTCCATAGCGGCACATAATATTTTCCCACAGAAATTGTGCAACCTGCTTAGTTGTGATCTTGGCCAAGGATTTGGCTTCAATCCACTTGGTGAAATAATCAATGGCTACAATCAGGAACTTCCTTTGTACCGTGGCCATAGGGAAAGGCCCCAGAATATCCATTCCCCACATAGCAAAGGGAATGGGCGAGTTTATAGAGGTCAGCATCTCGGGGGGTTGTCTAACAACAGGTGCATGCTTCTGACGGCGATCACACTTCTTTACATATTCTTTGGCATCAGCCATCATTTCTTGCCAATAGAAGCCTAAACGGGTTTCCTTATGAGCTAGGGCCCTGCCCCCCAAGTGTTGCCCACAAATACCTTCATGCACTTCTTCAAGAGCCAAGCGTGCCTCATTGGGCCTGAGACACCTTAAGTAAGGAACCACGAAAGATCTTTTGTATAGAATCCCATCTATCAAAGAGTACCTTAGTGCCCGAACAGCTAACTTCCGTGCTTCAATTGCATCATTTGGCAACCAACCGGTTTGAATGTGGGTCTTAATAGGATCTATCCATGACGTCCCCAGGCCTATAGGAGCTACAAGATTAACATCTATGCTTCATGTCTTCAAAACACGGAAGTACACACTTCCTGAACTTTCTTCTATCTCGGATGAAGCAAACTTTGATAATGCATCTGCCTTAGCATTTTCCTCCCTTGGAATGTGCTAAACATGGCATTCATTGAATTGGGTCATCACAACCCTTACTAGGCGGACATACTTAGCCATCGTATCATCCCTTGCCTCAAATTCTCCCTTTACCTGGGATATGATCAGCTTCGAGTCTTCGCAGACCTTTAAGTTTCTGACTCTAAGTGTCCCAGCTAGGCCAAGGCCAGCTATCAGGGCTTCATATTCTGCCTCGTTGTTTGTAGTTGGGAAGTCTAATTTCATGGCATACTCAATCAAGAACCCGTCAGGGCTTTGTAAAACCAATCCTGCTCCACTGGAGTTTGTTTTTGATGCTCCATCAAAATAAAGAACCCAATATTCTTTCTCCTTATTATCCTTCTCCTTGTCCCCATTATCGACTCCCTTGTATTGAGGTATGATATCTTCCTGCCCCCTACTTCTTGGTTGGGTATGGTACATTCCACCACGAAGTCAGCTAGTGCCTGGGCTTTTATTGCCGTTCGTGGCTTATACTTGAGATCGAACTCTCCCAGCTCTACTGCCCACTTAATCAATCTCCCACTTGCCTTTGGACTGTGAATGATATTTCTCAGGGGCTGATTTATTAGCACCGAAATTTGATGAGCCTGAAAGTAAGGACGTCGCTTTCTCGAAGCCATTACCAAGGCTAGAGCAAATTTCTCAATGGTTGAATAATTCAACTCAGCACCATGCAGAATTTTGCTGACATAGTATACGGGAATCTGGACTTTCAGTTCCTCCTTAACCAACACCGCGCTCAAGGCACTCTCTGAAACAACCAAGTACAAGAATAAAACTTCATTCAAAACTGGCTTGGCCAACAACGGGGCCTGCGCCATATATTTCTTCAATTCTTCAAAAGCCTTCTGGTTTTCTTCACTCCATACAAAGTCCTTAATATTTTTTAGTGACTTAAAGAATGATAGGCATTTGTCTCCTGACTTGGAGATGAATCGTCCTAGCGCAGCAACCCTTCCTGTGAGCTTCTGAACATCCTTGACAATTTTTGGTGGTTCCATGTCCAGGATTGCCTTTATTTTATCAGGGTTAGCCTCGATCCCTCTCTTGGAGACCATCAATCCCAAAAATTTTCCAGATCCTACTCCGAAAGCACACTTTGTAGGATTTAACATCATCTTGTGGTACCTTAGGACCTCAAAAGCTTCCCTCAAATGGGTTATATGATCAGTCTTTACTAGACTCTTGACTAATATGTCATCAATATAGACTTCCATAGTCTTACCAATAAGATCCTTAAAAATTTTATTTACTAACCTTTGATAGGTGGCTCCTGCATTCTTAAGACCAAATACCATAACAAGATAACAATAAACACCAAAGTCAGTGATGAATGATACCTTTGGAATGTCATCCTTGTGCATCTTAATCTGATTGTATCCGCTAAATCCATCCATGAAGCTCAGCATCTCATGCCCGGCAGTGGCATCAATCAAAGTATCAATTATTGGCAACGGAAAACAGTCTTTAGGGCACGCATCATTCAGATCAGTGAAGTCTATACACATCCTCCATTTTCCATTAGCCTTTTTCACCATTACAGGGTTTGCCAACCACTCTGGAAATTGAATCTCCTCAATGAAACCAGCCTCCAAGAGCTTCTCCACTTCCTGTTTTATAGCTTCTTGCCTTTCTAAAGCAAAACTTCTTTTCTTTTGTTTTACCGTCCTTCGATTTGGGTCTACATTCAGCTTGTGAGTAATCAATTCCGGGTCTATACCAGGCATATCAGCTGCTGACCATGCAAAAACATCACTATTTTCTTGCAAAAACTTCACCAACTTCCCTCTAAGGGGCTCCTCTAATGTGGCTCCAATGAAAGTCATCCTCTCAGGATTCTCGGGGTCTAAAGGAATCGAAACCAGGTCTTTTGATGGCTTTCCCCTTTTCTCATCATTTTCTCGGATATCCAGATCTTCAATAGGAAGAACCTGCCCCCCAACTCCATCTGCCCTCAAAGAGGCCACATAACAGCTTCTTGCCATTTTTTGATCTCATCTTTCTTCTCCAATCCCATCTCGAGTCAGAAATTTCATAACTGAATGATAAGAAGAAGGGACTGCCTTAAAGGCATGTATCCCTGTTCTTCCCATGATAGCGTTATAGGTCAAACTAGCCTTCACCACCATAAAGTCCAACACCTGAGTTGCTTGCCTTGGTTCCTGTCCTATGGTTGTTGGCAACTTGATTATTCCTTCTACGGGGCATTCCTATCCTTCGAATCCATATATCGGCATGTCGGTTGGGGTCAATTGGGAGTCATTATATCCCATCCTTAAAAAGGTGTCATGGAGAAAAATATCCACTGAAGCTCCATTATCCACAAGGACCCTTCTTACCGGGCTGTTCCCTATTATCGGGGTTATGACCAACGGGTCGTTATGGGGAAATTTCACACCCTCCAAATCAGAATCATCAAAAGACATTGTTACTCCTGTCCTAGCCCTCTTCGGGGCTTCCCCAACAATATGCATAACTTCTCGAGCATACGCTTTCCTGGAGTTCTTGGATAACCCTGCAGCAGTTGGTCCTCCAAAAATTATGTTGATCACAGGCCCTTGTGGATGCGGTCCTCTGAAAATTGAATTTATCACCGGTCCCCTAGGTTGGGGATTTCGCCCCTGATCTTCTTGATCTCTCCTTCGGTCATCAAAGTTTCTTCTCACGTTGTTGTTTCTATCCCCTCCTTCTCCAGTATATTTGTTCAATCTTCCTTTTCGAATCAGAAACTCAATTTCGTCTTTCAATTGCCTACACTCATCGGTGTCATGGCCAACATCTTTGTGAAATCTGCAATACTTGCTCTTATCTAGCTTGGCGGGATCAGCCTTCAAGGGCTTAGGCTAAAGAATATCTTTATCTTTCTCGATCTCCATCAAAATCTGGCTTCTAGGAGCATTCAGTTTAGCGTATTCAGTGAACTTTTATCCAGGTCCTCCCTTCTTGGGGGTTGAATCAGAGTTTTGTTCAGTTCTAGGATACTTGTCCTTAGCAATATACTCCAAATCAGTTTTCCGCTTCTTGCCTCCAGTGGGCTCATTACTTACTACGGTCTTCCTCATGCTTTCTTCAACCTTGATATACTTCCCTGCCCTATCCTGGAGCTGCAACTTGCTTTTGGGGGGACGTTTGGCCAAGGACATCTTAAAAAATTCATCCCTAGTTCCTTGTTGCAGTGCTATCATGGCTACCTTATCATCAAGGTCTGGGACTTTTAAAGCCTCCTTTGTGAAATGATTCAGGTAATCTCTCAAGGATTCCTTTGTTCCCTGCACAATGCTCATAAGAGATGCTGAACTTTTCTCATGAACTCTCCCACTGATGAATTGATTAATAAAAGCCTGACTTAACTCTCTGAACGACCCAATAGAGTTTGGGGGCAAGCGACTATACCACCTTTGAGCCATACCCGACAGGGTTTGATGGAAGGCCCGACACTTAATAGCGTCATTCACGGGTTGCAGCAGCAGTGCATTAGAGAATGTCCTAACATGATTAGCGGGATCTCTTATGCCATCATAGGCTTTGATAGTTGGCATCTTGAACTTCCTTGAGATATGGGCATTCATTATCTCTTCAGTGAAGGGCGGAGTAGGATCATCAGGATCTCCAAGGGGAAGAAGATTGCTTGGATCAGTCCTTGGGACAACAGCCCTTCTCCGTACCGGACCATCCAGGTCTATGACAGGAGGATGATTTCTCCCCCTAGGAGGTACTGGGGGTCTGGTGGTCTGGTGCGCCTCCAAGTCGCGCCTCAGCCTTTGAATCTCAGCCTCATGAGCCCTGATTCTTTCCTGCACTTCTTAGGGATTCGTCCCTGGGGTGCTTTGAGGATTTTGGCCTCCATCAGCCATCGGCTCTTTACCAGCACGCCTCCTTCTTGGGGCTACTTCATCGTCCTAAGATTCAGAGTCTCTCTCAATGTAAGGACCAGAAAATTCCCGATCCTCGGGGATAGGAGCCAAACCTCGTATGTAGGGGGCGATTGCCCTCATGCTTCACTTCGCCCAGCATATCCGCTTCCTCCAACCTCGGGGTAAAGGGGCATCCCATAAGGGGGGGTTAGTAGTAACAACAGTTGAATATTCATACCCGACGGGTCGAGAATTCACAGGTACATGTACTTATTGAACTTGAGGATTCATACCTTGAATAGTCGGGGGAGTCGTCCTTTGTGGCTGAGGTTGAGTTGCCCCTATCTGGGCTTCCCCTTGAGTAGATGCATAATTTGAGTGAGGGGGTATCTCCACAGTTGACGAAATCACCTGGGTTGTCCCCGATGGGGTTCCTTCCTCCAGAGCTCTAATTGTTCTCCGTGTTCTCGCCATGGTTGTTGTTGTGCTTCCCCACAGTCGGCGCCAAATGTTATGGATTAAAAACTAATATATATAATCGCTGTATTTATTATTAAGGAACATGAGCTTCAAGGCTCGATTTGACTGCTCTTGTGTTTCATGACTTAATCTGCCTTAACAAGATGCCTACGTACCTTGCTGATTCCCAAGGATCAAGTCAAAAAACGGAGTTCTGATTTGTGGAGTGAGGCCTCTTATATAGATGCTGGTGGTCCTCGAATTGGACTTGATATAGGAGACTTGGTGGGAAAGTCTCATAATTAGAATGGACTTTGGAGTCCTAGATAGTAGGAAACTGATTCCTTATCCTCTTAGGTCCCCTTGAGGCTAATCTGCAAGGATTTATATCCTTATCGGGACTCTTCTCAATAGCTGATTTTTCCCTTATTAATTAATTACGAAATTAATTAATATACAGGGTTTTTGGGCCTTCTTTGTTCCATCATGCCTGATCTGGTCCATCAGGCCTGATCAATGTGTTGACCTTTTTGGTCTGAATGTCATACATCTTCTTAGTGGGCCTTGCAGCCCTAACCATTTATAATTACTGTAATATTTAATTATGTAATTATGATTTATTTATCCCTATCAACAGATTTATAGCAAAACAAATTTAAATAATAAAATCTAGTGAGTTTTTAATAATTTGTTTGTGTGCTTGCAGTTACACATTTTATCACTACAAGTTCATACCTGCTTTGTTCAGATATAAGCCAAACACCTTTACAAGTAATTAAAATCCAAGAAAACACATTCACCCCCCTCTGTGTTGTATTTCACTGCACTTAATATCTAACAAGTGGTATCAGAGAAAAATCTAAAAGAAAACAGATAAAGATCTTGGAAGTATGACAATACTAATGACATATCTATTGTTACTAATCCAGTTAATCATTCTAGAACTATGCAGATTGATGTAAGGTACCATTTTATTAGAGAACATGATGTAAATGTGTTAGTCCCTTAACAATATAGCAAGAATTACAGAAGGAGGGTTGAATGGAATTCTTGAATCTTTTTCTCGAAATAAAAATGTTCAACTCGAATATAGATATAATGTTTTGATTAGCACAATGCGGAATAGAAACTTAATTGAATCAAAACATAAGTAATTAAAAACAAGAGTCTTTAAAAAATTTCTGGTGGATTTAAACAATTCCACCAGAGATATATATAATATATCGAGAGGACTCTGTGTGCAGGAATGCTCACAGCTGCTTACAAAATGGAACTACTGAGAATACAGGAAATGCTAATGATTCTGCTTACAAAGATTTCTCTGTTTTTGTTTCTAAGCTATCTCATTTATTTTTCTATTTGCTACTCTCTTGGTTTATATAATACCAAGATTACAAAGTCAAAAAGACTGAACAAATATAAAAACTATCAGTCTTAAGCTTTGCTGCTTTTCGTCCTCTATTACCCAGTTAATGGGCTTTCACGGTGTGTTTGTATACATCTCGACAGCTGTGTGTCAGCTTTCACTGTTTAACTGCTATTTGAATTCTTCATATGATCATCCGTCGACTTTCAGAACATCCGTTGATGGTTTAATTGATCATCCGTCGACTGCTATATTAAACATCCGTTGATAGTCATTTGATCATCCGTCGATGGCTTTGTTAATCATCCGTCGGTAGCTATTTTGGCACTTGACTCTATTTCACTTATGCAGAATTACAAGACATCATTTATGTACAATTAATCAACCTATTCTGCATATCTAGTTAAAGTCAACATGACTTATATGCTACTACAGATTCTATACAAAGGTGCATACATAACTGTGCTACAAACTTATTATTACATAAGCTACTCACTCGATGGATAATAAGTTAATCATCCGTCGGGACTATAATGAGTTATCCGTCAGGACTATAATTCTTATCCATCAAGTGCTACATAATTTCACTAAGTAAAATCTACTTAGATGTTTTGTTTATGAAATCATCAAGTACACAACATATGTACAACAATCTCCCCCAATTTATGTCTACTGGAATTGTAGCCATAAATTAAGAGATACTTGATGATAACAAAACATCCTGAATATACATCTTTAAAGATAAGTAGATAAACTGAAAGTGCTTCAATTAAACAAAATGTACAAGGTTTGGCTCACAGTCAATTCAAGATGCTCCTCTAGCCTGAGCAGATTTTTCTAGTTCCTTGAAGGTCTGGATCTTCTTCCAAGCTTTCTGTTATTTTCCTCAATTTGATTCTGGAGCTGCCTGTGGAATTCCAGTTCATCAGATTCTGAGAGATCTAGCTTTTCTTGCATTTCCAAGAGAGTCTCATTGCTAGAGATACTCAGTTGGTCTTCTAATCTGAAGAATTTTCTCACACCCTTGTCATCCATGAATTTCATCAGCCAGTAGGGCCTTAGATGCACTCTTCTCCCTGTATATGGGATGATTAGTGTCTTTGGGAGTGCATCTTTAGCTCTAACACTCCTCAGCTCTTCAATCTTCTTCAATACTAGTCTTCTTGCAGTTATATTGAACCCAAAGTTTTTCTTGAAGGATGAATAGACTTTAATCAGCACAGCTTGGCTTTCTTGAAGAATCCTGTGAAGTGGCCACTGAATCTCCCTTCCTCCTTTGTACTTGAACACCAACCTTTCGGGTAGGTTTCTGTATGCATCAATTGCCCTTACTTCATCCAGTTCATCCAGATAAAGATTTAGATCTGAAAATTCTTTGATGTCACACAAGTACAAGTAGTCTCCCCTGTTGACCTTGGGTTGAGCTTTAACTACTGACTTGGATTTAAGAGGTGACAGCTTCACTTTCTTGACTGCCCTTGACTTTGTCCTTTTTGGCTTGCTAAAGATTGGTAAGCTGAAGTCAGGAATTGGTAGGTTATCCCACTCTATTGGCTCATCCTTTGGCACAATAGGTTCACCATGTATGTTCCTGTAGGGATCCACCACCCTTATGTCTTCAAATACCACAGAGGTCTTTGATGCTTGAGTTGTAGCTGGTGTGGATTCCTTAGGAAATTGATCTTCCATTTCCTTGTCAACAACATCCAGTTTCCTTTTTGTTCTTCTAGCCAATTCTTTCTTCATTGGGGATTTCTTCTGTTCTTCAATTTTCTTCTTTGATTCAGCAGCTTCAGATGGTTGAGAGGGAATTTGTTGAGAAGAGTTTACAGTCTGTAGTTTGGCCAAGATAGCAATCTGTTCTTTCTTTTGTTTAGACTTCTTTGCATCTAGAGCAGCTTGCTCTTTTCCTTCTTTAATCTAGCTTTTTCGTCTTTCTTTGCTTGAGCAAATTGTGGATGTCCAGCTACCACACAAATTTCCTTTCCAATTCTGAATATCTTAGTAATTCTCCTTTTTGAAGCTGAATCAGCTGGATCTTTATAGAAGACAATAGATCTTGACAGAAGCTTCTTTTCATCAGGCTTGGGTGTCTCATACACAGTGTCCATAGGGTTCTTCCAAGATGATTTAGGATAATTTGCCCTTGGTTTAAGAATTGTTTCAGCCTTTGGAGACTTGGTGCAGGAATATTGTCCTTTTTCCAGATAGTTCATGCTCATCTCATTCACACTGATTGGCTTGACATGAGAGTGATGGATGGCTGACTTAACTGGCTCCTTGACTAGTTCAAACTTTTTCTGTATCTCATCATCAATCTTATTCCAGTTGATCAAACTCAACTTTCCCTTTTCAGCAACTTTCAAATTTGCTGCTGCTGCTTTAATTAGAACTATACCATCTGCAACTGTTGGCTTGGAGACTGTAATTGAAGGTACAATTACTTTGCTGATTTGTACTTGAAGTTTCTCCCCCTCAGTTGGTCCTTTCTCCCCCTTACTTGATTCTCTCTCCCCCTTTTTGTTATCATCAAGTTGAGGAGTTAGACCTTGTGCTTTAGCCAGTTGCATGAGAAGATTTGTCTGAGTCTGTTGATTTTGAAGAAGGATAGCCACTGAATTCTCAATAACTTGAACTCTGTCTTCCAGCTTGGCTAGCTTCTTTTCAGAATTTGATTCTCTCCTCAGTCTCAGTAATATATCTTGCATGGTACCATATGGCATTACTGAATCCAGCTTCTCAGAATTGTAAGTTTTCAAGTCAGCTATATCTCTTTTTAGTTCATCCACACTCAGATTCTGTCTTAAGTGCTGGATCTTCATGAGATGTAGAGAGTCTAGGTGAGCTTGAAGAATAGCCTTGGTACCAGCATCTGAAGTTTCCTGAAGGGCCTTTTGAATAACCATCACTTGCTTGACCAAAAATACACCAAATTGTCCCAGTGTAGATTTCTTTGTCCATGCCCATCCAGGTAAATTTGAAACAGAACTTGGGCCTTAATCTCCCCCTAAGTTCATGCTTCCATCCAAAGAAACAGAGTCATCATCATTAGAATTTACTCCAAATTCTTCATATGGCTCACCAGCTTGAGAAGGCATCCTATTGACAGCAGCTTTATCTCTTTGAAGAGATTCTGAGGTGTGTACTAAATTCAAAGTATGTTCTGCCTCCACATTGCCCTGAGCAGCCAACAATTGATAGGCTGACACAGGAGGAGTAAAAGTGTCAGCATCCAAGGAAATGTTATCAATTTCAGCTTTGTAATGTTGCTGAAATTGTCTTTCCTTTTCAGCATCATCCACAATCATCGACTCACTGGCAATGGCTGGGTCCACCCTTATTTCTCCTGTACCTGCCTTCCTCTCATAATCTCTCTTTTATTGCATCAGGGTCTCACCCTGGCTCCCCACCCTCACACCCTTACCTTCACCTACTAAGGTGGGACTCCTCTCACTCACTTTTGCCAATCCTGAATAAATGGATTGCTGAGATTCACTCTTTTCCTCTCCTTTTGCCTGGGAGCCACCCAACCTCTCACTCAATGCACTCTCCTCTCTCAGTCCTAAGAGTGACTGTATTACCACTAAATCTTCTGCACTAGAAATAATTGAAGTTTGAAGTTGTGCAGAGACACTCGACGGATAAGTGATATCCATCGGGTGAGTGGTAAAGCTATCGGACGGATAACTGCTGTTAAGCTTATCCGTCGGGATACAATCACTACTCGACGGATGAGCAATATCCATCGAGAGAGTAGAAATGAATGAGGTGGGAAGAGAAACTATTGTTGACTCTGTGTTAATTGAAGTTATTTGAGGCACAGATGTCACAATAGTATCTGAAAGAATTGGCAAGTGAGCCAACAAATCATCTAAAAGATGATGCTCACTTGCACAAGATTTTGGCTTCCCCAACAGAGTTAAAGAAGGGGAATCAGGAATTGAAGTGTTTATCATATCCACTTCCAGAGAGTTTGTTGGTGAGTATGGTGTTTCAGAGGCTTCTATTATAAGAGATTTTGGCTGTGACTCCACATTTATTGGAGCCACATCAAACTGAATTTGAGAAAGTGCAGGGACTGTGTCTTTAGCAACAGTTTGCACAGTGTGTGTGCCCTGTGCATCCCCAATGGTTTTGGATTTCTTCTTTCTTGTGTAAGTTTGGGGTGAGCTTGTGTCCCTAACCCTTTTGGCCTGTGCTCTTGGATGAGAGCTATGTTCAATAGCCACATCCTTTTGGGAGGATGCAGCTAGAAGTGAGCTTTTGTCCTTTTTAAGCACTGCACTTTGTTGGGAAACTGCAGTGTGGGTAGGCTGGGATTCACTCAACTCTCCAACCTTATCCTTGGGGTTTCTTTGATGTTCACCCCTTCCCTCACCTAACTGACACTCCTTCACACTCCCCTCTTTGGCTTTGGTGGATTTTTCAACTGGTACCTTTTGAGAGATACCAGAGGGGATTTTCTTTGACTTGGATTTAGAAATTACAGTTGTTTTGGCAGCTTTGGTAGACAACTGTTTGGTCATTGTCACAGTTGCCATAACTACTCCTGAACTCAAAGAAATTGAGGAGATTGGAATAGTTGAGGGTATGGATGAACTTACCTCACTTACCTGAGGTGTCTGCATTACAGGAAAGTAGAACATTGGCACATCCCTATGATGGTTGGCTCTGTTCAAATCTACAATGATTCTTCTCTCTTGAACCCAACAAGCCAATTTGTTGTTTGGGTTCTCAAGTACAATCTCTTGACAAAGATGGTTAGCCAATAGCATGAAAAATCTAGCATAATATACATTCTTTCCCCTTTTGGCTAACTCACCTAGTTTAAAACCTAACTCATACAAGACAAGGTCACTGAAATTGTAAAATTTATTTGTAACTAGCATGTATAGCATGTTAAGCATGGAAATGTTCACAGAATCAAAATTACTGATTTTTCCAGAGAAAACTTTAGTCACAACATCACACATGAAACTCCATTCCTTCCTAAGACCTAATCTTCTAATATCACTTAGCTTAGTAGTAGGAAGTGCATAATGCATGGAATTAAGCATATTGATAATACCAGTGTCATTGTGTGGTGAAGTTACATTATCATCAGGAATTTTGAAACATGCTTTTATCACATCACTATTGATACAGAACTCATTACCTTTGATAGTTAGAGTGGTGGTTTTGTCAGTAGAGTTGTAGATTGCAGTGGTCCACATCTCTTCAACAACTTCGCAGAAAATTGTGGGTGATTCAAGCATGGCATAACTTAACTTGCAGTTCTTCACAAAGTCCATCATCTTGTGATAGTCTTCTGATTGCTGAATACCCTTATTGACCAAAGGAGTGAAGTTGTTCTTCTCATAAATGAACCCAGTCTGAGACATAATCTTTACTACAGGTGCCATTGTTAGAGAATGAAAGCTTGAAGAGAAAGAGAATATTTGCTTGAGAGAGAAATGAAATAAAAGCAGTTGAATTTGAGAATGATAAAAGAAAATAATTGAAATGAAATAAGCTTTTATACTGTCTCAAAAACAACGGATAAAAATAATAAAGAAGAGTAAATTAACCAATAGAAATTGCCTAAAATAGCCGTTTTAAAAATAAACTGTAAAAATTCCACCCATTATCCATCGTGTAATGCTTACAAACTGTAAGTATACTCGATGGATAATGTTCAGGGAATTAATGGTTAAGATTTAGACAATTCGATGGATGAGGATAAACTGTTATCCGTCGAGTTTTAAAAGATTCCAGAAAAGTAATTGATTTTTTATTTGCAAATAGTATATCGACGGATGACTCAACTCGATGGATAATGGTCATTCGTCGAGATGCAAATTTAGTATATCGACGGATGACTCAACTCGATGGATAATGGTCATCCGTCGAGATGCAAATTTTGACTTAGCCAAAATTTCATCCATTACTAAAAATCAGCTAAATTTCTGGCTACTTTTTAACTTGCAAAATAACTCAGATAAATTCAAGAGTAATTAAGCATACCTAACTCACTTACCAACCTTGAAAAGGTGGATTCGTCCAGTGGCTTGGTAAAGATATCTGCAAGTTGCTTCTCACTTGGAACAAAATGTAACTCTACAGTACCATTCATTACATGTTCCCTTATGAAATGGTACTTGATGTCTATGTGCTTTGTCCTTGAATGTTGCACTGGATTTTCAGTGATGGCAATTGCACTTATGTTATCACAGAAAATATGAATCTTCTCAACTTGCAAACTATAGTCTAGCAATTGATTTTTCATCCATAAAATCTGTGCACAACAACTGCCAGCAACAATATATTCAGCTTCAGCTGTAGAAGTAGAAACTGAATTTTGCTTTTTACTGAACCAGGACACAAGCTTGTTTCCTAGAAGTTGACAAGTTCCTGTTGTGCTCTTTCTGTCAATTCTACAACCTGCATAATCTGCATTTGAATAACCAGTTAGATCAAAACCCAAATCTCTAGGATACCAAATGCCAAGTTTTGGTGTTCCCTTGAGATATCTGAAAATTCTCTTAATAGCTATCAAGTGAGATTCTCTAGGATCAGCCTGAAATCTAGCACATAAACATGTAGCAAAAATTATATCTGGCCTACTAGCTGTTAAGTACAAAAGTGAGCCAACCATGCCTCTATAGCTTGAAATATCCACAGACTTTTCAGTAGTGTTTAATTCAAGCTTAGTTGCAGTGGCCATGGGAGTTTTTGCAGATATGCAATCCATTAGATCAAACTTCTTTAAAAGATCAAAAATATATTTAGTTTGACTAATGAATATTCCATCACTAACTTGTTTAACTTGTAAACCAAGAAAGTAAGTTAGTTCTCCCATCATACTCATTTCATACTTACTTTGCATCAGTTTGGCAAACTTTTTACAAAGTTTCTCATCTGTAGAGCCAAAAATAATATCATCTACATAAATTTGAACAAGTATGCTAGAGCCATTAACATTTCTGAAAAATAAAGTTTTATCTACAGTACCTCTTGTGAAGTGATTTTCCAAAAGGAACTTTGATTAAGTGTCATACCAGGCTCTAGGTGCTTGCTTCAGTCCATAAAGTGCTTTCAGTAGATAATAGACATACTCTGGAAAATTTGGATCTTCAAAGCTAGGAGGTTGACTAACATACACTTCTTCCTCCAAATCTCCATTCAGAAAGGCACTTTTGATATCCATTTGATAGACCTTGAAATTGGCATGGGCTGCATAGGCTAAGAAAATTCTGATGGCTTCAAGTCTTGAAACAGGAGCAAAGGTTTCATCAAAATCCATTCCTTCTTGTAGACAATAGCCCTTAGCAACTAATCTAGCTTTGTTCCTGACTACTATGCCATTTTCATCCATCTTGTTTCTGAATACCCACTTGGTGTCAATAGGATTCTTTCCTTTAGGCTTGGGTACCAGCTTCCATACTTTATTCCTTTCAAATTGGTTTAGCTCCTCCTGCATAGCTAAAATCCAATCAGGATCTAACAAGGCTTCTTCTACCTTCTTTGGTTCTTCCTTTGACAGAAAGCTGCTGTATAGACATTCTTCCTGAGTTGCTCTCCTTGTTTGAACTCTAGAAGAAACATCACCAATAATCAGTTCAAAGGGGTGATCTTTTGTCCATTTCCTTGGTTGAGGTAGATTAGCTCTAGATGAAGAGACCTCAATATTGTCTTGATGTGTGATTGAGTTTTGATTGCTAGAAACTCCCCCTGAGTTTGTGGATCTTTGATTTGAGAAAGGGGTACTTTCTATGGGTGATCTACCTTGACTTCCTGCTCCTTTTGATAACCCGACGGATGGTGAATTTTGAGTACCGACGGATGAGGCAGGTTGTCTTCCGACGGATAACACAGATTGCCTTCCGACGGATGAAGCATTATGCAACTCGACGGATGTTGAGTTTTGTGCTTCATTGTTGGTAGATTTGTCTGCATTATCCTTAGACACTATTTCTTGATCACTCTCATCATCACTTTCATCACTGACCATCTCAACATTGTCGAATTTGAGGCTCTCATTATAATCTCCATCTTTCAGTCCTTCAATCTTTTTATCATCAAACACAACATGTATAGATTCCACAATAATGTTGGTTCTTAGATTGTAGACTCTATATGCTTTACCAACAACATATCCAACAAAAATTCCTTCATCTGCTTTAGCATCAAACTTCCCATTTTGATCAGTTTGATTTCTCAGAATATAGCATTTACAGCCAAAGACATGAAGAAAGTTTAGAGTTGGCTTCTTGTTCTTGAACAATTGATAAGGAGTCATGCATCTTGCTTGATTAATCAGAGAGATGTTCTGAGTGTAGCATTCAGTGTTTACAGCTTCAGCCCAGAAATATGTTGGTAATTTTGATTCTTCAAGCATTGTCCTTGCAGCTTCAATAAGTGATCTGTTCTTTCTTTCCACTACTCCATTCTGTTGTGGAGTCCTTGCTGCTGAGAACTCATGTAAGATTCCATTTTCCTCACAAAATGCTCTCATGACATAGTTCTTGAACTCAGTTCCATTGTCACTCCTGATTCTTCTAACCTTGAAATCAGGATGATTGTTAACTTGCCTTATGTGATTGATGATGATTTCACTAGCCTCATCTTTAGACTTTAGGAAATATGTCCAAGAGAACTTTAAAAAATCATCTACAATTACTAGGCAAAATCTTTTCTTTGAAATTGACAATACATTGAGTGGTCCAAACAGATCCATATGAAGCAATTGCAGAGGCTCTTCAATAGTTGAATCAAGTTTCTTCCTGAATGCTTTGATCTGCTTCCCTTTTTGGCAGGCATCACACAGTCCATCCTTTATAAACTCCACTATAGGAATGCCTCTTACTAGTTCTTTCTTTACCAGCTCATTCATGGTCTTGAAGTTTAAATGGGATAGCTTCTTGTATCATAGCCAACTTTCATCTTGACTTGCTTTACTGAGAAGACAAGTTACAGATTCTGCTTTAGTTGAGTTAAAGTCAGCTAGGTACACATTTCCTCTTCTCACACCAGTGAGAACCACTTTGTTGTTTTGATTATTAGTCACAACACAGGCTTCTTTATTGAAGGTTACTGAGTTGCCTTTATCACAAAGCTGGCTGATACTCAACAGATTGTGTTTGAGACCATCCACTAAGGCAACCTCTTCAATGATGACATTATCCTTCGAAATCAAGCCATATCCCACAGTATAACCCTTGCTGTCATCTCCAAAAGTAATACTTGGGCCAGCTTTCTCCTTAAACTCTGTGAGCAGGGTAGAATCACCAGTCATGTGTCTTGAACAACCACTATCCAAGCACCAAAGATTCCTTCTGTTTCCCTGCACACATCAAAATCAAATCAAGTTGATTTTGGTACCCAAGTTTCCCTTGTTAGCTTTTTTCTTTTATTTCTTAGGTCTTAACTCATTTGACTTTTGAATTTCAGATTCTTCCTTAGTCATTTGGGTTGGGCCTTTGAAACCATTTAATGCAACAGAATTATCATGCATATTATGGCTAACAGGAAATGACATGCTTGCTGCAAACATGTTATTCCAGTAAGGCATGCTAAATGGCATTTGAGGCATATTGTATGCAACATAATATGGATTAGGTGCAAATGGCATATTAGAAAACTGTGCATTCATATTCTGTGTAGGCATAGCATTAACAGGCATGGGAGGCATGGCATTTATGTTGGGAAATTGAGACTGAACAGACATGGGAGTAGGCATGGCAGATTTGCAATTAACTGACAAATGATTTACACTACCACACTTGACACAGATTTTTCTAGGAGCATATTTATCAGGTGTGTAGTTATTGTGTTTGTTAATCCCTACTTTACCATTCCTATTGTTTTTCCTATTAGTCTCTGTTTTTACCTCAATTTTCTCAAGTCTGTCACTTAACTGTTTGACAGTCATGTGACCAACATTAGCCTTTTTCCCTTTCTTAGCTTGACTTGAATCTCCTGAAACAAAGTTCTTGGAAACAGACCCATACTTTTCATTTAGCTTGATTAATTTGGCTTTGCTAATGGGTTTGCTTACAGCCGACGGATGAGGATTTTCATCATTCGACGGATAACACCTTTTATTATCCGACGGATAGTCCTCATCATCCGTCGAGTCTACATCTATCAACAACCCATCTACCAAAATAGGTTTTAGTTTCTCTTTATTCTTCTTCCAGGCTTCATCACAAAAAGACTCAATTCCTTGAACTTTGGTGATTTGAGCATGAACATCTCTGGATGTTTTCCATGCTTTAATCACCTCTTGTTCACGCTCGAGCTGCTTCTTCAAAATTTCTTCTTTTTTCAAGGACTCGGTTAATTCCTTCTTGGCAATCTTACACTCAATTTTTAGTTTCTCAAACTCAACAAACTGAGACTCAAGCACATTATTCCTCTCACTTAAAAACAAGTTGTTTTCTTTGATTTTAGCATTTTCTTTAGTGAGAGACTTAAGTGTAACACACAAATGATACAATTCTGTAGACATGTCATTTATGGCATCATAACACTCAGCTTTAGATAAATGTGAAAGGTTTGTAGTGATTACCTGATTGCTTGAGGAACTTGTCTCTATTTCATCAGACTTGGCCATTAGGGCTAGATTGACATAGCTGACATCTTCATCTTCATTCAAACTATCTGCTGCCCAGTCATTCTCTTGTGTAATAAAAGCCCTTTCCTTTTGTTTGAGTAGATCAAAGTATTTTTGCTTATAATCCACAGACTCAAACCTTTTCTTACTGGAATCTGACTTTCTACACTCATTTGCAAAATGCCCTGCCAAGCCACATTTGAAACATTTGAATTTTGACTTATCCACCATGTTTCTATTTGGCTTGGCTGCTCCAAAGTTCTTCTTGAACTTGAGCTTGACAAATCTCCTTGAAAGAAATGCTAGGTGCTCATCAATGTCCTCCATGTCATCTTGGCTCAATGATTCTTCACTTTCTGCAGCTAGCCCCTTACCCTTATTCTCACAGACCTTTGAAGTTGATTCTACAGCTTCCATCTTCACTTCCTTCTCCTTTTCCAGATCAGCAACTAGTGCAATGGATCCTCCTTTCTTCTTTCCTCTCTCCATTCTTTCATCCTGCTCTATCTCAAGCTCATAGGTCCTCAGAATGCCATACAGTCTCTCCAAAGTAAACTCCTTATAATCTTGTGAGTTTCTCAATGAGACTGTCATTGGTTTCCATTCCTTTGGAAGAGATCTGAGAAATTTCAGATTGGAGTCTTTAGTCTGATAGACTCTTTCATGCAACTTAAGAGCATTTAGTAGTTTTTGGAATCTACTAAAAATGTCAGTGAGTGACTCACTTTCTTTATTGTGAAAATGCTTATATTGCTGAATCAGGAGCTGCATTTTATTCTCTCTTACTTGCTCAGTGCCATCACAAATTATCTGTATTGTGTCCCAAACTTCCTTGGTAGTTTTGCAGTTGATAATGTTATCAAACATGTCTGCATCAACTCCATTGAACAGAATGTTCATGGCCTTTTTATCTTTCCTGACTTGTTCAATGTCAGGATCAGACCATTCATGCCTTGACTTTGGAACAGATGGCTCGTTTCCTGTTGAAGCTCTCATTGGAACATGAGGGCCTTTTTTTATGCAGTCCACATAGGCCTCATCTTGAAAAAGCATATGAAGATGCATCTTTACCTTCCAATGATGGTAATTATCTTTATCAAGAAAAGAAATCTTGACTCCAACATCTTTCTTGTTCATCTTGCTGAACTCTTTGTAGATTAAGAGCTTGCTCTGATACCAATTGTTAGTCCCTTAACAATATAGTAAGAATTATAGAATAGGGGTTGAATGGAATTCTTGAACCTTTTTCTCGAAATAAAAATGTTCAACTCGAATATAGATATAATGTTTTGATTAGCACAATGCGGAATAGAAACTTAATTGAATTAAAACATAAGTAATTAAAAACAAGAGTCTTAAAAAACTTTCTGGTGGATTTAAACAATTCCACCAGAGATATATATAATATATCGAGAGGACTCTGTGTGCAGGAATGCTCACAGCTGCTTACAAAATGGAACTACTGAGAATACAGGAAATGCTAATGATTCTGCTTACAAAGATTTCTCTGTTTTTGTTTCTCAGCTATCTCATTTATTTTTCTATTTGTTACTATCTTGGTTTATATAATACCAAGATTACAAAGTCAAAAAGACTGAAAAAATATAAAAACTATCAGTCTTAAGCTTTGCTGCTTTTCGTCCTCTATTACCCAGTTAATGGGCTTCCACAGTGTGTTTGTATACATCTCGACGGCTGTGTGTCAGCTTTCACTGTTCAACTGCTGTTTGAATTCTTCATATGATCATCCGTCGACTTTCAGAACATCCGTTGATGGTTTAATTGATCATCCGTCGACTGCTATATTAAACATCCGTTGATAGTCATTTGATCATCCGTCGATGGCTTTGTTAATCATCCGTCGGTAGCTATTTTGGCACTTGACTCTATTTTACTTATGCAGAATTACAAGACATCATTTTTGTACAATTAATCAACCTATTCTGCATATCTAGTTAAAGTCAACATGACTTATATGCTACTACAGATTCTATACAAAGGTGCATACATAACTGTGCTACAAACTTATTATTACATAAGCTACTCACTCGATGGATAATAAGTTAATCATCCGTCGGGACTATAATG
Source organism: Apium graveolens (assembly GCF_009905375.1). Lineage (NCBI taxonomy): Eukaryota > Viridiplantae > Streptophyta > Magnoliopsida > Apiales > Apiaceae > Apium > Apium graveolens. The sequence goes on along the minus strand of NC_133654.1, from coordinate 239,233,344 downwards.
AGTTATCCGTCGGGACTATAATTCTTATCCGTCGAGTGCTACATAATTTCACTAAGTAAAATCTACTTAGATGTTTTGTTTATGAAATCATCAAGTACACAACATATGCACAACAAAATGGTACTATTGAGCTTGCTTTTGTTTCAACAGAAAAAAAATTAGCTGATACTTTCACTAAACCTTTTAATGAAGCAACTTTCACTAGAGTTGTAAGTGAAATTAGTATGTTAAATTCTTCATCCTAAAGGCAAAAACTTAGCTAATGTGGTGCAACATATTAATTCCCGATAAATCAAAATTAAGTTGATTTAATTAGGAATTAGTTGTAATATGATTTATAAATATTTCAGAACTCTATGTCTATATATTTTTCTAAAATAAAAATTTAACTTGAAATTTTTCCAATTCTAAATAAAATTGTCTAAATGTTAACTCATATTTTCCAATATCTGAAATTAATATACGACAGAGTTGAGAAAGATCAAAAGCATGTAGAGAACTAAGTTCTCGATAAGTCTAAATGACTTCTCGATAAGTAATTTTTGAGACTTCTCGACAAAGTTTTCAATAAGTCTTTTCCATGACTTCTCGATGGACTTTTCGATAAGCCTCTTTATGACTTCTCGACAAGTATTGTAGAGATCTAGATATACTTTTCGATATGGAGTTCTCTACAAGTTCAAATTTTAGACCTCTCGATAATTCAGAACTGGAATAATTTAATTTAATAAATTATTTTAGTAAAATACTTTTGATACAAAACAAATTCTAATATTATGTTAATTTATTCAATATAAATTATAATAATTCAGTCCAATAAGGATAAACTGGGAATTTATACAATATCTCGATAAGTCATTATCTAGTTCTCGATAAGAGTCAAGAAAGTGACATCTCGACATGAGTTCGGTCATGTGAATTTTTCACAAGCAAATACCAACCGTTCATTCTTCACTTGTCGACAAGTCACACCTCTATCCTATAAATACCCAGACATCTCGACATAACCCCTCTTTACGCTTTCAAGATCTCAGTTGAACTAGTTTATGCAAATTTTCTCCATTCTCAATCGTTTCAAGATCTATCTCTTTCAAAACACTTCAATGGCTCTTCAATGGCTTCCAACAACGTGAGAGCTGTTATCCACTTGTTAGATACTGAATCACACACAGAGGGGGGGGGGTGAATGCATGTTTGTGTTTTTCTGCTAATCTTGAAGTGTTTTGATGGTGAACAAAGTAAATTAAAATCTTGTAGTAAAATGTGTTAGTACTGAATTTAAACAAATAAAACAGTGAACACAAATCTTTCAAAACTCACTTAATTTTATATTAAAGCTAAGAATGTTTTGCTACAAAATTTCTAGGCTCTTTGTTGATAAAGAGCTTAGCTACTTCCTTGAGAGAATACAAGATTTTTCTTATCTAAATTGTTACTGCTAACAAAGCATCCAGTGTTTACTTTATAGAACAGTAAACACTGGTTATTACACAGCATGCAACAGCATGTACTAAACCCTTTTTTTGGATAATCAAATCTTTCTATTTCTGGCTTAGTGTATCTTTGCTAATCTTGCACGCCTGTGACTTTACTATTCCAGTTAATCTTGGCATTTGATGTTGTACTCTTCAAGCTGCTTTTGTAGACTTATCAATCCAACTGATTAGATTATTTGTTGATTGATAATCTTGGATATTGAACTGTTCAGCACTTTGTACTTTGAGGTTTACCTCGAGATTCCAGTTTGGTATATAGAGAACTTGACATCTCGATAAGTATATTGGCTTATCGAGATCTCTAATTACTCTACAGTTGTTTTGACTTATCGAAGTCTTTGAGTTCTCTATAAGAGAATTTGACTTGTCGAGATCTCTCATCTTCATGTCTTCACTTTGGCTTATCGATAACTCTGAGTTCTCTAATGACAAGTTACCTTATCGATAACTCTGAGTTCTCTAGTGACAAATTGCCTTATCGATAACTTTGAGTTCTCTAGTGACAAATTGGCTTATCGATAACTCAGAGTTCTCTAGTGAAGAAATGACTTGTCGATATCTCCATTCTTCATGACTTCAAATTGGCTTGTCGATATCTCCGAGTTCTCTAGTAGCTTTTCCTGACTTGTCGATAAGTCATTCTGGAGTTCTCGAACGACTTCTCCATAACACTTAATCTATGACTTGTAGAGATCTTGACTTAGAATATTTTTCCCAAAACAAATTTATTCAACTCCAAGCTTCTTCATAATTCTTCTGAGGCATGATCTTCTTGATCTTCTTCCAGATAGAATTCTTAGGCTTGATACTGTTTACAGAAAAAGACTCCAGTCCGCCCTTGAACATTTTTATAGACTTAAGTGGTACAATACAAAATGCAAACTTAGATTACAACACAACTTACTTAGGGTTGTCAATTTGACCTAGTCTTTTTTTTATTGTACAGACATGTCTTGCACAATCGTTATTTTCGTCTATATCAATCAACAAATATTAGTACTTCGAATAAGCAACACAACAATGGTGATTAACATAAATAAATTATTGCATTCCCCTTCCCCTATTTACCCTGCTCCTTCCCCTTGTACTCCCCCTTGTACCCCCTACATGCACTCTCTTTTTCTATAAGTTTTGATAACCGACTAGATCTGTACTTTAGCGCCTGCTGTCTCTAGCCTCCCTCCTCCGGGTGTTCCTTGGTCTCTCTCTGCGCCTGTTGTCGCACCATAGATATACTTGTGGTGAACTTCAGCATAAAGCTGTTTAGAATCCTTCAAAAAGCTAGCAAATCGCTTTTCATTGGGACGATTATCCAAGCCGCCATCTAACATCAAGGAGAGATTTGAAAGGTCTTCGGCTTTCAGCAAGTTCAACAAAGTAATTATCTCCGGTTTCCTTAAAATTTTATTTATACTCTTCATCCATTTCAATTTTTTTGAAAACACGACAGGCCAAGAGAAGTCCAGTGCAGTAAGCTGCATCATAATTTGTGAGACCTACATCAAGCCTATATCGAGGAAGCTCATGTGAATATGCAGCTGCAAGTATCATATCCCCAACAATGGTAGCAAAGATAATTTGTGCAGTAATGTCTTTGTTTGTAAATTTCACAATAAAGCGGTACTTAGAGGTGTTGTATGTGTTCTTGTCCTGATTGATCAACCGAATCCTAGCACAGTAATCAGTCTTCCCTTCTCTCCTTCTCCTGAACTATAACACCCCCAGATCCGGGGTCGGGGATCCGGGTCGTCACGGTCTTTCTTTCCACAATATCACTTCACTTAATTAATAATAAATAACCTTATGCTGTGACCCCACACTAACACACACCACAATCCGTTATAGTCTCAGAGATGAAATTTAAATAAGTACAAGTCTTTGAATCCACAATTTAAAAGTTATTACAACCCAAAATGATTACTTGATAAATTTACAGTTAATTGCCATTATCCGCCACAAGTTATAATTATACATAATTGATTCTCAAAAGTAGATGGTCTGATCTACAATAGATCTACCTCTGCAGCTATAGCAGCTACAACATCAACGGGAAGACGCGGGACGCTTCCCACGCGCTTGCGCTGGGTCTGCTGGAGTCTGGCCATCTTTCCTAACTGTTGTTGTGTGATGAAGAAATAAAGCAAGGGTGAGCAGCAAGCCCACCAAAATAATATGTATAATGATTAACAATATATGAGCCTTCTCATAGTACTCATGAAAGTCTTGGTCAAAAGAAATGAACCAAGTTGATATCTTAATGCGATGAAGTCGCAAAATATTCAGTATATATATATACATATATACTTTTCAAAATATGGGAAGTCCTCTTCCATGCATAATACACACAGAGTTCCAGTTTATAACTGTATATATAAAAAATATCGTGGCAAGGTGATCTCATATATCTAACCTTGTCTCAACGTTTTTCCGAAAATCTTTGTCATTCATAAGACAATCATTAACTAGATATAAGTTTAAAAGATGAAGTTACAAGATACCCCAAAATACTTATATCTTTCCCAAATACTACTTGAACTACCCCCGTTCAAGTTATAATCAGTTTCAAAGGTTCATCACATAGATGAGACTACAAAACAAGATTTGAATAGATTCAATCTTTGAATATCATTATAAATAATGAAGTTACGAGATACTTCATTAAGTCCCGATATATAAATATATTCATATATATCTCCCATACATTTCCTGAAAACCTCTGTCATGTAAAGTATGAACAGAGTTGCAATATCCAATGAATTTGGAAGGAAAAGAATTTTGGCATAAACCAGATATCTTGCTGATCAGGCAAAGATACCAATAAGTAACCTTTTCGATGAATCCCCCACCGGTCATCACCCTGGCCACATAAGGACCTTGTGCTGGACCGCCACCCGGCCTCTTACGCGTTGATGGACTGCCACCCAGCCACTTACACTTTGATAGACCGTACCCCGGCCTGTCGCTTATGCCGACTCAATTAGATGGGCTTACTTCCCGAACATTGGGAAAGTAATCAATTCATTTATCAAAACAGCAACCTTGTTGCGAATATAAAATACACCATAGAGCCGGATCCCTTAGGTTTTGAGCGAGTATTTAAATCCCCTTAAAAGGAAGATCTTAAATATAAAAATGAGTTTTGGGATCCGCTCTAACTTTTAAAAATCATTTTGAAGACTCGAAAACACTTTAAAGAGTGTTTGGAGTAAAACTGATTTAATGAAATAAATCAGTCCCGATATATTAGAAAATATCTGAATATTATTATTTAAATAATATTCCCATAAAGAATAATTGAGGTAGAAGTTGGAAAACTTATACTTGAATGAATAGCAAATAATCAAAGATATACTTATACGAAAGTAATATCTTTATTTGAATAAACAAAAATAAGTTTGATTATCGACACCTTATTCTTTAATACAATAAAGAATATTATTAAGTAATAAGCGGAGTCATAATACCTCGAATGAATACTATAAATAATATTCATAAAATAAAGGAGTCATACATCCTCAAATGAATATCCAAGTAATATTCAAATAATAAAATAAACTGAGTCATAAGCCCTCGAATGAATATTCAAATAATATTCAAATAATAAAATAAACTGAGTCATAAGCCCTCGAATGAATATTCAAATAATAAAATAAACTGAGTCATAACCCTCGAATGAATATTCAAATCATATTCAAATAATAAAATAAACTGAGTCATAACCCTCGAATGAATATTCAAAATAGTATTCAATTAATAAAATAAAAGTTATCGAATAAACCTTATTCGATTAATAGTTTGGAAAACTATAACCATATATATATATAAATATATATATTATACTCGGGAACATCGACTCCCGGTTTAGAAATATGTTCACCTTTGGGTCCCCTATACTAAGGGTATACGCAACTACTGCTTATCTTTAGCATAGGTATTATGCAACTATAAGCATCGAAATCAACAGATAGATAACCAGATTACGAAACAGACATGCATATATACCATATCAGCATGCTCCAATATATCGTAAAATTTGCTAATAACAATCATGCACTTATCACAAGATAATGCATATACATATATTTACATCACAACAACAGTTATAACGCGTAGAAAACTTGCCTGAGCGACTGGGGGTTACGAATGGCTCGGGACGAGTCTGGTAACCTATAAGCAACAAGTAAGTTGGAATTAAACCAAAGTCACTTGTAAATCTATACTCTAACCAACTCAGACTCTAACGCTCGTTTTGCGCTTACTGATTTGCTTAAGTCACCCGGGTACCCTCGGCTCCACCATTTTTAATAATTTAACCTTTACGAGTTTTAAGGCGATTCCTTCGCGAGTGTCTTACCAACTGCCTAACACACTTACCATAAATGTTTCATACATTAATTAACCCTTTTCGGTCTTTAACCTATGTTTCAAAGTAAGGCGAGGGGAAAAGTTTCGTTCGCGAAACGCCGTTACTTGAAACGGTCGTTTCTCCTAAACCGTGCATCGGAATCGAACGAACTACATATCAAAACGAAGCTCGTCACATGAGCTATCTAAACATGGCAGTGGTCATAATCTAGCAGGGGGTTATCGGGTCCTAATGTTATGCACAAAAACAGTCTACAGAAAATCGGACGTTACGACGGCTATGTTTACGCGATTTCCCAAATTTAAACCAATTCAAACAACCACAATTTCAACTCCAATTCACAACCCAATCAAACCTCCATCTAAACTACATTACAACAGCCCCCAATCAACTCAATATTACCAATTTATTCATCTAAACCAAGTCAAAAAAAAGTGACCAAGAACTTCAAATCTAACAAGCATCACTCCTAACTCCAAAATCAACAAAACCACTTACTAAACAAAGCTCTATTATGAGTGCACACTCATTACACTAACCCATCATCTAACATTATGAAATCCAAACCAACAAAACTTAATACTAAGGGTTTGAGAAGTTATACCTTCCTTGGAGAGTGGAGAATCAAGAGAATGGCTTGGAATCACCCTTAAAGTCCTTATCCAAGCTTAATCTAAACAAAACTTCAAGAACACAAATTTTATTTCTTGAAAAACACTATTCACCATCTTCTTCCATGATTTATAGAAAAAGATTGGCTTGGAATTAGAAGCTTAAACTTATAGGAAGTATGTAACTATCCATGGGGAAGCTTAGATAATTACCTTGCTAAATAGTAAGTGGTGGAGCTTGGATCTTCATTTTTTAAGGAATGGGCCGAGAGCATGAAGAAGAAGAAGAGAGATTTTTGTGTTTTGCCTTGTTTTGCTTTTGGTTGGTTGATTTTTGTTGTTTGATTTAGTCAATTACCTTCTTGCCCTTGAATTTGTGTGGTTACAAAGCCACCACACCTCCTTCCTTCCCATGTCATGCTTGTGTCATGTGGTGATGTCATCTTTCCCTCCTTGTCCCCTTTCTATTGGTTGGATGACATCATTCCCACTAATCCCTTTGATTAACTTCCTAATCGTTTGCCTAATGACCGCTGATCTGTTATACGGTTCGCTTAACTTTCGTTCTCGTTTATCGTTTGAGGGATCATACCCGGGATCTTATTACTTAGGTTCCCTTAACCTTTCTCAATATATTGTATTCCTTCTATGATCCTCTCTTATAATCCTTTAATTTAAATCCTTTTTATCCTGTTACCTTATATTCAATTCTTTCCGTATCTAGTGGATTTCCGGGAAAAACCAAAGTGTTCGGAATTGGATTCTGACGATCTTTACATACACTTATATACTACATAGAGTACTAATAATATCCCAGAATATCCATAACAGAACCCCTACATAGTGTGGCGTGAAAAGTTTTCTCATTCAGCTAAAACACTATTCACAAGGGTTACAAAAAGTTGAAAATTTTGGGGTTATTACAGTCTCCCCTCCTTAAAAGGATTCCGTCCCGGAATCAAACAGAAAACAAATGGGGGTACTCTCTTAGCATTGCACTTTCTAACTCTCGAGTAAATCTTCCCACATTGTGGTTCTACCATCAAACTCTGACTAGTTTGATAACCCTTTTCCTAAGCAATTGTTCCTTTTTCAATCTATAACCCTTCCTGGTTGCTCCATATAGGTTACGTCGGGTTGCATGTCTATGCGCTCATATGCCCTTATTTATCTGGCATCCGAATTACACTTTCTTAACATTGATACGTGGAACACGTTATGACTTGCTACATGTTCGGGGTTAGGGCTAGCTCATATGCTAACTTCCCAAACGTCTTAATATATCCAAGGGTCCAACAAATTGTAGACTTAGCTTTCCTTTCTTTCCGAACCTCATCAATCCTTTCCAAGGGATACCTATAACATTACTAGGTCCCCTATTTCATACTCTTTGTCCTTTCGTGTCATGTCCATCTTGGGCTACTACCAGCCGTCCTCTGATTAGATCTATCATATCCTTGGTCCTTTGGACCACTGCTGGTCCGAGCATCTTGCGCTCTACAACTTCATCCTAACATAAGAGAGATCGATATTGTCTTCCCTCAAGGATCTCATAAGGCGATATCTCAATACTGACATATGATCTATTGTCGTAAGAAAACTCAATCCGTGTTAAGTGATCATTCCAATTTCTTTCAAGTCTATTGCACAGACTCTCATTATAGCTTTTAGCATTAGAGCTTCTGCTTCTCAATACCCATTCTTTATCGAGTTCGTAATCGCTACTACCTTCCGTTCCTAATATTATACTGGTTATACTTTTGCTCGTTAGCGTTCTATAACCTTTTAATAACCATGCCAACCTTAGTATCACGAATGTGTTTCCATTCCGAATACTACCACAACTTTATTACTCCTTTTTCAGCTGTTTCTATTTTCGAAAGCTTAATCCTTCATATAGAAATAAAAGAATTTATTGAGAGATCACTATGATCATGAACACTTGTTATATCGCATAGTTAGTACAGAAGGTGGCCAGCCTTTAGTACTTGACAAGCAATTAAACAATAGATGGTATCCTACTAGGCTTCTATCACACAGATAGATAGTCATTCGGCAATACCTCCCCTTTCTAGAAGGGTTGTTCTTCTCAGCTTACATGAAATGAAAAGAAGAGAAAAGAACGAATTGAAGAGAATTGTATATATGAAAAAAATATACTGCCACAAAATATCTGGCTTGGAACCTACCTCTGAACTATAGAGGTTTGTCATAGGAGAACAAAACATATACGTATATAAATCAACATTAAGCATTATAGCCTCGTATTTCCCATGCCTAAATATTTTCGCTATCCCGTCCATCATTCTATGGACCCACACTCTTCCTCGAGCTTATACATAATCACCTTTGAAACTCCCTCGACATCGAAAATCGAATCTGGGATCTCATTCGATACATCATCGTTACTAGAATTCTATGCTTGCACCGTAACCTTCCTCGTATAATAATACGACTCTCTATTGATAAGAAAGAATAATTATTCACTAGGTAGATACTCTACTTAATTAGTCTATCAATGATAACTTATACACTACCACGACCCGATTAGTGGTACTCAATCTCAACACCCATTCCAATACAACTCTCACGGTTGTAATCAGCTCAATACTCGCATAATCATTGCTGCCTTACCATGGTCCACCACTGACCTACTGTAGTCATTCATTTTCCATGAAGTCTTAATAGCTAACCATACGGAGTCCATACATGTCGTATCAAATCCTTCTAAGGAGGTAACATAATCACCATTCATGATTCATGGAGTACACTCCTGATTCTGACATACATACATGACATGAAGCAGATAAAATTTGCAGAAGAGTTTCGCTCAAAGCAACGATAGTAGGTTAATACCATTCTTAATCATATGCCTTCAATAGAAGACTTAACTCAAAGGTTTGTGTAGTCCTTTTTGAAATATAGTCCTGGCTTATCTCAAGATAGTATCTTCTGAGATAGATAGCCCGTTCATGGCGATTACACGAATTAAACCTTTACTAACTACTATTACGGTTGGGTATTGCACAGTCATCAGAAGGAATGACAATCTTCCAACCCAAAATACAACCATCACAGCTTTAACCATCATCACTGTATTCCTTTGGCACAAGCGCCTACAATTATCCTTTTACCTTTAAAGTGTCGGCCACCTCTTTGGCCTTTCCCGATAGTCATAGTTCCTTATAATCAATGTCTTTTAACCACCTTCAACTAAATTTTCTATCTCATTTCCATCACAGCTTATGTGAAGATGTTTTCATTAAAATCTGATGAGAAAAAAAAATCACCATTTTTCCATAAGTTATTGCCTCAGTCTTTAGAGGTTAATCACTGTCGCGACTGACTCTCGATCGTACTTAGAACATCTTTTGTCTTAGGTCCTAATTGCCCTGAACAATTTCGACCTTTACTGGTTCGATCCATACTTTCTCGTGGTTTAACACGTGCCCCACTTGGCACCATTATAATTACGTCATATTTCTTTTATCAACATTTTTATTCTTGAGAATTTTGAATATTACCTTTCTCCTTGTAAAACCTCTAAGGTTATCCTTCAATCGTTCCTCATGTATTCCCTATATACAGGGCATATCAAAATACCATTTACTAATACTAGAACCATTGTCTATATACTTCTGAAAAATTTCTCCACTGATCCTTAAAGGTTATTATTACCTTAATCCTTTCCAATTCATACTGTCAAAACTCATACTATCCCTATTAAGGGTGAAATGCCAACCTTTATGCATTCCCCTAGGATTCGTTTTAAGTTACCGATGTTCTATCCTTAATTCCACCTTTAAAAAGGTACAAGCATCCTTCCATGGATAAATAAAGTCATATATCCCTGATAAGGGTATCTTATTCAATCATTTCCACCTCGATAGTCTATACCGAATTTCACAATAGCATCCTTATTCAAGTTAAGGTCAATCCACATGGCCTCCAAAAGATAAAAATGGTTATCCGCTTTTCTTTCCTGATTTGGTAATGATCACATGGATGATCTGGAAGATATTGGTCGTGTTCAACGTGAACTTCTTCTTAATAAATCCTTATTTACTTTTGTTGTTTATCTCAACAGTCATCTCAATGTTGGGATATCTTTCATACCTGGCGTCTCCCTTCCTTGGTATCAAGCCACCGGTCTTACACTTCACATTCTTGAAGGTCACTTCCTTCATCCAATTTTCTTAATTTCTTACTTTCTTGTCTTCTCAGTCTATCCGCGTCTCATTATTTATCCTTCGAACTATCTCAAGGTTTCTTCGAATCCTCCCAACTTACAGGGGATAATATATATGTATCTCTTATGCCCTCAACCATCAATTTTAACTCATGGTGAATCACCCTCATCCTGACGATTACATACTTTTCTATTTCTATTACTACGAGTCTTTAGGGTTTCCTCATACCCAACTTCCTTATCATTCCTCAAACTCTATTGCCTTTATATTCCTTTCTCTTATCATTATTTCATGAACTAACACAACATAAGCATTGATTTCAAATATCCCGTCATTCTGGATTCGTGTCCTCAGAACAAATCTTGATAACTTTTACAACTTAGATTCATAATTCATCATACTCATCCGCTTTTGTTCTAGCTCCAAAGCTTTGACACTACCTCCATAACCTTGGGAAGTACTTTCCCGAAAATAATTGTCTGAACTTAAATCAGTTTATTATAATCTCTTGCTCCGTGCCTTCCTTGGTCTTTCACCAGCGGGTGGCCTCTCTCTTAGGAGGGTAAGTGACAAAAACAGTCTTTTGTGGTTCGTCCATCATTTAGAATCTCAAATGATTCCTATATTTCCTTTAGCCAGGCTCTTGCCTCGACTGGGTCAACCTGTTCCTTGGAACTCTGAGAGCTTAGAGACTTACAGGTCCTGAAAGAATTTCCTATCGCATTGTTTCCTCAAGGTGGTGGTTGGGGATAATAGTCTAAGTTCTGTCTAGACAGGTCTATGAATTGCCGTATAGGAGTACCGTCTCGGGTCTCCTTTCCTTACTCGTCTTTCTATTTCCTTAGTATGAAATGTTTCATCCTACTCCCCATAATTGGGGTCATCTTTTAATTTAAAATCCTCATTTTCCACTCCGATATGTCATGGGTTCCTTCTATCTTGATGGCGACCTCCCTGACTATCACGTTCAGGGTTTGCTCTAAATCTTATTCCTCAAACTATGGCTCTCATCTAAGTTCTCATCCTTACGCTCTTGAACTTTCGGAACCCAAATTCTATAGGAATACCTCATTATTCCCTTATCATCTTTCTCGGTATTAATCTCATATTTATTTGTTGGCTCTCTGCCTTCATTCATCACTTTTACTGGCACAATATGTTCTTTTCCAATAATTCGGTTTGTCTTGCAATCTCAAACAGCTTTTCGGTACCGGCTCCGGTTACCTTCACTACTATTTCCATTTTCTCAAAATCTCTTATAAACTCTCCAAAAGACATTATCATCTTGAGTCTCTCCTTTTTACTAAGGGCATCAGCCACCATATTGGCTTTCCCCGAATGATAAAGAATCTCCCTATCATAATTCTTGATTAGCTCTAACCGCGTCCTCTAGCGTATGTTGAGCTCTTTCTATGTAAGAATGTACTAGAGCACTTATGGCTTAGGTAATTCTTGCACTTCTCTCCATACAAGTAGTGCCTCCAATCTTTAGGGTAAAACTATTACCACGAGCCTAAGCTCATGGGCGGGGATATCGAATTTCATATTACCTTAATTGTCTTGACGCAGACGCGATTATCTTGCTGTGCTAAGAAGCATCCTAATTCCTTATACGAAGCGTCAATACAAATCACAAAATCTTATTTTCCATCCGGCGATGCCATCATAGGGGCCGTCACCAATCTTTGCTTCAGTTCTTGAAAGCTGTTCTCGCATTTCTCTGTCCATTCGAACTTCTCAGTCTTACGAGTAATCCGCGTTAAAGGGGGCTACTATCTTTACAAACTTGAACGAACCTCTGGTAGTGACCGGCCAATCCTACCTCTGGTAGTTTCCCTAACCATGGTCATCAATTCCTCAGTGGTCCTTTATTCATTCTTGTCAGGATCTTCCATGGGATCCTCCTCAGCAACTATCCCTTCTAGGACAACATCCTCAACCGCTATATCCTCAATATGAACATCATCCGATCCCGCATTAGGATGCTCTATCGGATCCATAATCTGATCTCTAATAAGTAATAAACATCATCGCATTGTTGCTCCTCAACCTCAGGGTTCGGAATCCCGCTACCATATACGATAACGAACTACGCTACTATCACGATATTTATAAGGGTTCCCATAAGGGTTTTAACTGTCAGTACTACGTTAGGTAGCCCGACTATGAACTTGGCAAGAGTTTTTATTATCTTAGTGAACTTATTATCTTAACGTCACATCATCTCTGAGGTTTATAACGCTTAGCTCTGATACCATTTCTGTAACACCCCCAGATCCGGGGTCGGGGATCCGGGTCGTCACGGTCTTTCTTTCCACAATATCACTTCACTTAATTAATAATAAATAACCTTATGCTGTGACCCCACACTAACACACACCACAACCCGTTATAGTCTCAGAGATGAAATTTAAATAAGTACAAGTCTTTGAATCCACAATTTAAAAGTTATTACAACCCAAAATGATTACTTGATAAATTTACAGTTAATTGCCATTATCTGCCACAAGTTATAATTATACATAATTGATTCTCAAAAGTAGATGGTCTGATCTACAATAGATCTACCTCTGCAGCTATAGCAGCTACAACATCAACGGGAAGACGCGGGACGCTTCCCACGCGCTTGCGCTGGGTCTGCTGGAGTCTGGCCATCTTTCCTAACTGTTGTTGTGTGATGAAGAAATAAAGCAAGGGTGAGCAGCAAGCCCACCAAAATAATATGTATAATGATTAACAATATATGAGCCTTCTCATAGTACTCATGAAAGTCTTGGTCAAAAGAAATGAACCAAGTTGATATCTTAATGCGATGAAGTCGCAAAATATTCAGTATATATATACATATATACTTTTCAAAATATGGGAAGTCCTCTTCCATGCATAATATACACAGAGTTCCAGTTTATAACTGTATATATAAAAAATATCGTGGCAAGGTGATCTCATATATCTAACCTTGTCTCAACGTTTTTTCGAAAATCTTTGTCATTCATAAGACAATCATTAACTAGATATAAGTTTAAAAGATGAAGTTACAAGATACCCCAAAATACTTATATCTTTCCCAAATACTACTTGAACTACCCCCGTTCAAGTTATAATCAGTTTCAAAGGTTCATCACATAGATGAGACTACAAAACAAGATTTGAATAGATTCAATCTTTGAATATCATTATAAATAATGAAGTTACGAGATACTTCATTAAGTCCCGATATATAAATATATTCATATATATCTCCCATACATTTCCTGAAAACCTCTGTCATGTAAAGTATGAACAGAGTTGCAATATCCAATGAATTTGGAAGGAAAAGAATTTTGGCATAAACCAGATATCTTGCTGATCAGGCAAAGATACCAATAAGTAACCTTTTCTACTAGTAGATGGATGAATCCCCCACCGGTCATCACCCTGGCCACATAAGGACCTTGTGCTGGACCGCCACCCGGCCTCTTACACGTTGATGGACTGCCACCCAGCCACTTACACTTTGATAGACCGTACCCCGGCCTGTCGCTTATGCCGACTCAATTAGATGGGCTTACTTCCCGAACATTGGGCAAGTAATCAATTCATTTATCAAAACAGCAACCTTGTTGCGAATATAAAATACACCATAGAGCCGGATCCCTCAGGTTTTGAGCGAGTATTTAAATCCCCTTAAAAGGAAGATCTTAAATATAAAAATGAGTTTTGGGATCCGCTCTAACTTTTAAAAATCATTTTGAAGACTCGAAAATACTTTAAAGAGTGTTTGGAGTAAAACTGATTTAATGAAATAAATCAGTCCCGATATATTAGAAAATATCTGAATATTATTATTTAAATAATATTCCCATAAAGAATAATTGAGGTAGAAGTTGGAAAACTTATACTTGAATGAATAGCAAATAATCAAAGATATACTTATACGAAAGTAATATCTTTATTTGAATAATCAAAAATAAGTTTGATTATCGACACCTTATTCTTTAATACAATAAAGAATATTATTAAGTAATAAGCGGAGTCATAATACCTCGAATGAATACTATAAATAATATTCATAAAATAAAGGAGTCATACATCCTCAAATGAATATCCAAGTAATATTCAAATAATAAAATAAACTGAGTCATAAGCCCTCGAATGAATATTCAAATAATATTCAAATAATAAAATAAACTGAGTCATAAGCCCTCGAATGAATATTCAAATAATAAAATAAACTGAGTCATAACTGTAACACCCCCAGATCCGGGGTCGGGGATCCGGGTCGTCACGAGTTCCATTTCCCTTAATAACACCCAATCTTAATAATTACTCAACTACTCTGTACTGTGACCCCACAATAAACACATACACCACACGTTATAGTCTCAGAGATGAACATCCAAAAATAACCACAAGTCATTTTATTCCACAATTATCTGCCAATACACCTTAAAAGGTTTTCTGAATAAATTTACATTTCTTTGCCATTATTACAATTCATAAATATAAATAAATCTGGTACATCAAAAGTTGAAAGCCTAGCCTATTGGTAGTTCCTACCTCAACTACGGCGGCATCAATGCTTCTAGAAAACTGCGGAACGTCTCCTAATCGCTTGCGAATCGGGAGCTTGGTTCTGTTCATCTTTTCTATCTGTTGTTGTGTGATGAAAGAAGAAAGCAAGGGTGAGCAGCAAGCCCACCAAAATAATATGTATAATGATTAATAGTATATGAGCCTTCTCATAGTACTCATGAAAGTCTTGGTCAAAAGAAATGAACCAAGTTGATATCTTAATGCGATGAAGTCGCAAAATATTCAGTATATATACATATATACTTTTCAAAATCTTGGAAGTCCTCTTCCATGCGTAATACACACAGAGTTCCAGTGTATAACTGTATAAAAATACTGTTGCAAGGTGATCTCATATATCTAACCTTGTCTCAACATTTTTCTGAAAATCTTTGTCATGCATAAGATAATCATTTACTAGATATAAGTTTAAAAGATGAAGTTACAAGATACTCCAATATACTTATACCTTTTCCAAATACTACTTGAACTACCACCGTTCAAGTTATAATTAGTTCAAAAGTTCATCACATAGATGAGACTACAAGATAATACTTGAATAGATTCAACCTTTAAATTATCATCAAAATAAAATGAAGTTATGAGATACTTCATTTGATGCAAACATCATTTTGAAAACTTGACCCTGCCAACACTCAACAATCGCCCAACCGTAGCCTTTCTATCGAAGTGCTCTAGGTAGTGTTGCAGAAATATCCAATTGGATGATGAACTCATTACGGGAGTTTGCCGCGCCAGGAAGACCACTTACGATGATCAGTCGTAGTAGTACAACCCCACCATTTTCTACATGTAGAGGAGAACCTGTCGGATTTACTTGTCAACCGAACACTGAACTCCTAAGGAATGGACCGCCTTAGCGGAACTTCCAGGCCATTTGGGCCAATATAATAAGGCTGGGCCGGCGCCACTCGATCACTTACGCCACTCCTAGTTCAGATGAAATCCATGACTCTGAAACGTAAAGCTCGTTCCCCCTTTCCCCAAGTAGAAACTTGATGATACGGCTCCACCAAGAAGTCGTATCTAGTTGGAAAGGAGAACTCACCGATATTTCCCAGGCGATGCCTGTTAATGGATTAACTTGTTCCAAGAATTTTACTTCCCGAGTGTTGGGTAAGTAATCGATTCATTTAACAAAACAGCAACCTTGTTGCGAATATAAAATACACCACAGAGCCGGATCCCTTAGGTTTTTGAGCGAGTATTCAAGTCCCCTTAAAATGGAAGATCTTGAATTTGAAAACAAGTTTTGGGATCCGCTCTACCTTTTAAATTCATTTTGAAGACTCGAAAACATTTTTAAGAATGTTTGGGGTAAAGCTGATTTAATGAAGTAAATCAGTCCCCATTATATTTAGAAAATGTCTGAATATTATTATTTAAATAATATTCCCATAAAGAATAATCTTTATAAAAATAATCGAAGTAGAAGTATTAAAACTTATACTTGAAATGGATATCAAATAACCAAAGATATACTTATATGAAAGTACTATCTTTATTTGAATAATCGAAAATAAGTTTGACTATTGACACCTTATTCTTTAATAAAATAAGGAATATATTTCAGTAATAAGCGGAGTCATAATACCTCGAATGAATATTATAAATAATATTCATTAAATAAAATAAAGGAGTCATACATCCTCAAATGAATATTCAAATAATATTCAATAATAAAATAAAGGAGTCATAAGTCCTCGGATGAATATTCATAATAATATTCATTAAATAAAATAAAGTTATCGAATAAACCTTATTCGATTAATAGTTTTGAAAACTATAACGATATATTTATATAAATATATATGTATATATATACATATATACAAAATCTACTCGGGATCCTCGACTCCCGGTTTAGAAAATATTTCCACCTTTTGGGTCCCTATACTAAGGGTATATGCAAGTTACCGCTATCCTCTAGCATAGGTATTATCAACTGAATCAACAATTATATATGGAAAGAATATGAAACAGGCATGCATATATATACCATAGCAGCATGCTTCAATATATTGCAACATTTGCTAATATAAACATCATGCATCTATCGCAAGATAATGCATATACATATATACATCACAACAACAGTATAACGGGTAGAAAACTTGCCTGAGCGACTGGGGGTTACGAATGGCTCGGGACGAGTCTGGTAACCTATAAACAACAAGTAAGTTGGAATTAAACCAAAGTCACTTGTAAATCTATACTTTAACTAACTTAGACTCTAACGCTTGTTTTGCGCTTACTGATTCTCTTAAGTCACTCGAGTACCCTCGGCTCCACCATTTTTAATAATTTAACCTTTACGAGTTTTAAGGCGATTCCTTTGCGAGTGTCTTACCAACTGCCTAACACACTTACCATAAATGTTTCATACATTAATTAACCCTTTTTGATCTTTAACCTATGTTTCAAAGTAAGGCGAGGGGAAAAGTTTCGTTCGCGAAACGCCGTTACTTGAAACGGTCGTTTCTCCTAAACCGTGCATCGGAATCGAACGAACTACATATCAAAATGAAGCTCGTAACATGAGCTATCTAAACATGGCAGTGGTCATAATCTATCAGGGGGTTCTCGGGTCCTAATGTTATGCACAAAAACAGTCCAAAGAAAATCGGACGTTACGACGGCTATGTTTACGCGATTACCAATGTTTAAACTACTCCAATTAACCACCAACCAACTCATTACCATCAATACAACAAAACTTCACCTAAACCATACCATATCAGTCCATAATCTCCAAGGTTTTCAACTCAAACAACCACAATCAAGACCTATGAACTATAATCAAGCTTCAATTACCAAAACACTTCCAAATCAAACCAAACTACTAATAATCACAATCCATGCTTCTCATTTCACAACACCAACCATTAAACTTACTAACAAATAAAGTAAAGGCTAGGGTTTGAAGTTTATACCTTCCTTGGGAGGTGTTAAGTTGCTAGGAAGCCTTAGGGAGCCTCCTACAAGCTTGATCTTTCCAAAGAAATCAAGAACACAAAGTTAGGCTTTGAAGTTTCTAAAAGTCCGATTTAAAGAACTGTAAAAATGAGGGTCTTACCATGATTATTTGGACGAGACTTGTGAACAAGAGTTGTAGGCCATCTCAATACCTTTACAATGAGCTATAGAACACAATATTTGAGTGAGAAATGAAGGAGATACAGCAGTTTTAGTGTTCTGGTTCTGTTTTGGCCGAGAGCATGAAGAACAATGCCTTGGTTTCTTTTTGATTTTGATGAAAAATGATTTGCTTGGCTTGGTTGGTTTGATTTTTGTGTTTGTTTTAGTAAATTACCTAGTTGCCCTTGATTTTGTGTGGTTAAAAAGCCACCACATCTCCTTCCTTCCCATGTCATGCTTGTGTCATCCTCATGATGTCATCCTCCCCTCATTGTCCTCTTCTCATTGGTTGGGTGACATCATCCTCTCTAATCCCTTTGATTAACTTCCTAATTGTTTGCCTAATGACCGCTGATCTGTTATACTGTTCGCTTAACTTTCGTTTTCGTTTATCGTTTGAGGGATCATACCCGGGATCTTATTACTTAGGTTCCCTTAACCTTTCTCAATACATTATATTCCTTTTTATGATCCTCTATTATAATCCTTTAATTTAAATCCTTTTATCCTGTTACCTTATACTCAATTCTTTCCGTATCTATTGGATTTCCGGGAAAAATCAAAGTGTTCGGATTTGGATTCTGACGATCTTTACATACACTTATATCCCATATAAAGTACTAATAAAATCTCAGAATATCCATATCAGAACCCCTACATAGTGTGGCATGAAAAGTTTTCTCATTCAGCAAAAACACTATTCATAAGGGTTTCAAAAATTTCTAAAAATTGGGGTTATTACAATCTCCCCTCCTTAAAAGGATTCCGTCCCGGAATCAGATAGAAATGAAGAGGGATACTTTCTTAGTATTGCACTTTCTAACTCTCAAGTCAATTTTCCCACATTGTGGTTCTACCATCAAACTCTGACTAGTTTGATAACCCTTTTCCTAAGCAATTGTTCCTTTTTCAATCTATAACCCTTCCTGGTTGCTCCATATAGGTTACGTCGGGTTGCATGTCTATGCACTCATATGCCCCTATTTATCTGGCATCCGAATTACACTTTCTTAACATTGATTCGTGGAACACGTTATGAACTTGTTGCAGGTTCGGGGGTAGGGTTAGCTCATATGCTAACTTCCCAATACGTCTTAATACATCCAAGGGTCCAACAATTCGTCGGCTTAGCTTTCCTTTCTTTCTGAACCTCATCAATCCTTTCCAAGGGTTTCCAAGGGGATACCTATAACATTACTAGGCCCTCTATTTCATACTCTTTGTCCTTTTGTGTCAAATCAACATACTTATCATGTCCATCTTGGGCTACTACCAGCCGTCCTCTGATTAGATCTATCATATCCTTGGTCCTTTGGACCACTGCTGGTCCGAGCATCTTGCGCTCTACAATTTCATCCTAACATAAGGGAGATCGACACTGTCTTCCCTCAAGGATCTCATAAGGCGATATCTCGATAATGACATATGATCTATTATCGTAAGATAACTTAATCCGCGTTAAGTGATCATTCCAGATTCTTTCAAGTCTATTGCACAGACTCTCATTATAGCTTTTAACATTAAAGCTTTTGCTTCTCAATACCCATTCTTTTCCAGTTCGTAATCGCTACTACCTTTCGTTCCTAATATTATACTTGTTATACTTTTGCTCGCTAGCGTTCTATAACCTTTTAATAACCACGTCAACCTTAGTATCACGAATGTGTTTCCATTCCGAATACTACCACAACTTTATTACTCCTTTTTCAGCTGTTTCTATTTTCCAAAATTTGATCAATCGTATAGAAGTAAAGGAATTTATTGAGAGATCACTATGATCACGAACACTTGTCCTATTGCATAGTTAGTACAGAAGGTGGCCAGCCTTTAGTACTTGACAAGCAATTAAACAATAGCTGGTATCCTACTCGGCTTCTATCACACAGATAGATAGTCATTCGGCAATACCTCCCCTTCTGGAAGGGTTGTTCTTCTCAGTTTATGTGAAATGAAAAGAAGAGAAAAGAACGAATTGAAGAGAATTGTATATATGTAAAAAATATCGCCATAAAATATCTGGCTTGGAATCTACCTCTGAACTATAGAGGTTTGTCATAGGAGAACAAAACATATATGTATTTATATCAACATCAAGTATTATAGCATCGTATTTCCCATGCCTAAATATTTTCGCTATCCCGTCCATCATTCTATGGACCCACACTCTTCCTCGAGCTTATACACAATCACCTTTGAAACTCCCTCGACATCGAAAATCGAATCTGGGATCTCATTCTAGACATCATCGTTACTAGAATTCTATGCTTGCACCGTAACCTTCCTCGTATAATAATACGACTCTCTATTGATAAGAAAGAATAAATATTCAATAGGTAGATACTCTACTTAATTAGTCTATCAATGATAACTTATACACTACCCCGACCCGTTTAGTGGTACTCAATCTTAACATCCATTCCAATACAACTCTCACGGTTATAATCAGCTCAATACTCGCAGAATCATTGCGGCCTTACTATGGTCTACCACTGACCTACTGTAGTCATTCATTTTCCATGAAGTCTTAATATCTAACCATACGGAGTCCATACATGTCGTATCTAATTCTTCTAAGGAGTTAACATGATCACCGTTCATGATTCATGAAGAACACTCCTGAACTTGACGTACTTTCATGACATGAAGCAGATAAAATTGCAGAAGAGTTTCAATCAAAGCAACGATAGCAGGTTAATACCATTCTTAATCGTATGCCTTCAATAGAAGACTTAACTCCAAGGTTCGTTTAGTCCTTTTTGAAATATGGTCCTGGATTATTCTCAAGAGAGGACCTTCTAAGATAGATAGCCCGCTCATGGCGATTACACGAATTAAACCCTTACCAATTACTATTACGGTTGGGTATTGCACAGTCATCAGAAGGAATGTCAATCTTCCAAACCATAATACAACCTTCACAGTTTTAACCATCATCACTGTATTCTTTTGGCACACGCGCCTATAATTATCCACTTACCTTTAAAGTGTCGGCCACCTCTTTGGCCTTTCCTGATAGTAAAATTTCCTTACAGTCAATGTCATTTTAACCACCTCTAAATAAATTTTCTACCTTATTTCAATCACAGCTTATGTGAAAATGCTTTTCTTTAATATCTGATGAGTAAATAAAAAAAATCACCATTTTTCCATAAGTTATTGCCTCAGTCTTTAGAGGCTAATCACTGTCAAGACTGACTCTTAATCATACTTAGAACATCTTTTATCTTAAGTCCTAATTGCCCTGAACAATTTCGACCATTACTGGTTCGATCCATACTTTCTCGTGGTTTAACACGTGCCCCACTTGGTAATATTATAATTACGTCATATTTCCTTTATCAACATTTCTATTCTTGAGAATTTTGAATATTATCTTTCTCCTTGTAAAACCTCTAAGGTTATCCTCCAATTGTTCCTCCTGTATTCCCTAGATACAGGGCATATCAAGATGCCATTTATTAATACCAGAATCATTGTCTATATACTTCTGAAAAATTTCTCCACTGATTCTTAAAGGTTGTTGTTACCTTAACCCTTTCCCAATCATTCTGTCAAAACTCATACTGTCCCTATTAAGGGTGAAATGCCAACCTTTATGCATTCCCCTAGGATTCATTTTAAGTTACCGGTGTTCTATCCTTAATTCCACCTTTAAAAGGTACCTGCTTCCTTCCATGGATAAATCAAGTCATATATCCCTGATAAGGGTGTCTTATTCAATCATTCCCACCTCGATAATATATGCCTAGTTTCACAATAACATCTGTATTCAAAATGAGGTCAATCAATATGGCCTCCAAAGATAACAGCGGTTGTCCGCTTGTCTCGCCTAATTTGGTAACGATAACAAGGATGTTCTGGAGGATATTGGTCGTGTTCAACGTGAACTTCTTCTTAATAATTCCTTATTTACTTTTGTTGTTTATCTCAACAGTCACCTCAATGTTGGGATATCTTTCATACCTGGCGTCTCCCTTTCTGGGTATCAAGCCACCGGTCTTACACTTCACATCTTTGAAGGTCACTTCCTTCATCCAATTTTCCTAATTTTCTTACTTCCTTGTCTCCTCAGTCTATCCGCGTCTCATTATTTATCCTTCGAACTATCTCAAGGTTTCCTCGAATCCTCCCAACTTAAAGGGGGTACAATATATGTATCTCTTATGCCTTCAACCATCAATTTTAACTCATGGTGAATCATCCTCATCCTGACAATTACATACTTTTCTAATTCTATTGCTATGAGTCTTTAGGGTTTCTTCATACCCAATTCCTTTATCATTCCTCAAACTCTATTGCCTTTATATCCCTTTCCACTTCAGTTTTTTTTTATTTATTTTCCTTTCTCTTATCATTATTTCATGAACCAACACAACATAAGCATTGATTTCAAACATCCCGTCATTCTGGATTCGTGTCCTCAGAACGAATCTTGATAACTTTTATAAGTTAGATTCATAATTCATCATACTCGTCTGCCTTTGTTCTGGCTCTAAAGCTTTTACACTATCTCCTTATCTTTGGGAATTACTTTCCCGAAAACAATTGGCTGAACTTTAATCAGTTTATTATAATCTCTTGCTCCGTGCTTTCCTTGGCCTTTCACCAGCGGGTGGTCTCTCTCTTAGGAGGGTGAGTGATAAAAACAGTCTTTTGTGATTCGTCAATCATTTAGAATCTCAAATGATTCCTATATTTCCTTTAGCCAGGCCCTTGCCTCGACTGGGTCAACCTGTTCCTTGGAACTCTGAGAGCTTAGCGACTTAAAGGTCATGAAAGAATTTCCTACCGCATTGTTTCCTCAAGGTGGTGGTTGGGGATAATAGTCTAAGTTCTTTTTAGACAGGTCCATGAATTGCCGTATAGGAGTACCATCTCGAGTCTCCTTTCCTTACTCGACTTTCTGTTTCCTTAGTATGAAATGTTTCAACCTTCTCCCATAATCGGGGGTTATCTTATACATTAAAAACCTTATTTTCCCACTTCATTCTGTTATGGGTTCATCCTATCTTGATGGCGTCCTCCCTGACTATCACATTCAGGGTTTGCTCTAACTCTTATTCCTCAAACTAGCTTTCATCTAAGATCTCATCTTTAAGCTCTTGAACATTTGGAACCCAAATTCTGAAGGAATACCTCATTATTCCCTTCTCATCTTTCTCGGTATTAATCTTTTATCTAATTGTTGGCTCTTTGCCTTCCTTCATCACTTTTTCTGGCACAATATGTTCTTTTTCGATAATTCGGTCTGTATTGCAATCTCAAACAGCTTTTCGGTACCGACTTCGGTTACCTTCACTTCTATTTCCATTTTTTTTTCAAAGTCTCTTATCAACTTTCCCAAAGACATTATCATCTTGAGTCTCTCCTTTACACTAAGGGCATCAGCCACCACATTGGCTTTCCCCCGAATGATAAAGAATCTCCCAATCATAATTCTTGATTAGCTCTAACCGCCTCCTCTGGCATATGTTGAGCTCTTTCTACGGGAAAATGTACTAGAGTACTTATGGCTTAGGTAAATCTCGCACTTCTCTCCATACAAGTAGTGCCTCCAATATTTAGGGCAAACCTATTGCCACGAGCCCAAGCTCATGGGTGGGGATATCGAATTTTTATATTCCCTTAATTGTCTTGACGCGTACGCGATTACCTTGCTGTGCTGTATAAGAAGCACCCTAATTCCTTATGCGAAGCGTCACTACACTACACAAAATCTCATTTTCCATCCGGCAACGCCAACATAGGGAACGTCACCAACCTTTGCTTCGGTTCTTAAAAGTTGTTCCCGCAATTCTCTGTCCATTTGAACTTCTCAGTCTTACGAGTAAGCCGCGTTAATGGGGCTACTATCTTTACAAACTTGAACGAACCTCCGGTAGTGACCGGCCAATCCTACCTCTGGTAGTCGACCCAACCAGGGTCATCAATTCATCAGTGGTCCTTTATCCAATCTCGTCAGGATCCTCCATGGGATCCTCCTCAGCAACTATCCCTTCTAGGACAACATCCTCAACCGCTACATCCTCAATATCAACATCATCCGGTCCTGCGTTAGGACGCTCTATTGGATCCACAATCTGATCTCCAATTAGTAATAAAACATCATCGCGTTGATGTTCCTCAACTTCAGGGTTCGGAGTCCCGCTACCATATACGATAACGAACTACGCTTCTATCGCTACATTTATAAGGGTTCCCATAAGGGTTTTAACTGTCAATACTACGTTAGGTAGTCCGACTATGAACTTGGCAAGAGTTCTTATTATCTTAGTGAACTTATTATCTTAATGTCCCATCATCTCTGAGGTTTATAACGCTTAGCTCTGATACCATTTCTGTAACACCCCCAGATCCGGGGTCGGGGATCCGGGTCGTCACGAGTTCCATTTCCCTTAATAACACCCAATCTTAATAATTACTCAACTACTCTGTACTGTGACCCCACAATAAACACACACACCACACGTTATAGTCTCAGAGATGAACATCCAAAAATAACCACAAGTCATTTTATTCCACAATTATCTGCCAATACACCTTAAAAGGTTTTCTGAATAAATTTACATTTCTTTGCCATTATTACAATTCATAAATATAAATAAATCTGGTACATCAAAAGTTGAAAGCCTAGCCTATTGGTAGTTCCTACCTCAGCTACGGCGGCATCAATGCTTCTAGAAAACTGCGGAACGTCTCCTAATCGCTTGCGAATCGGGAGCTTGGTTATGTTCATCTTTTCTATCTATTGTTGTGTGATGAAAGAAGAAAGCAAGGGTGAGCAGCAAGCCCACCAAAATAATATGTATAATGATTAATAGTATATGAGCCTTCTCATAGTACTCATGAAAGTCTTGGTCAAAAGAAATGAACCAAGTTGATATCTTAATGCGATGAAGTCGCAAAATATTCAGTATATATACATATATACTTTTCAAAATCTTGGAAGTCCTCTTCCATGCGTAATACACACAGAGTTCCAGTGTATAACTGTATAAAAATACTGTTGCAAGGTGATCTCATATATCTAACCTTGTCTCAACATTTTTCTGAAAATCTTTGTCATGCATAAGATAATCATTTACTAGATATAAGTTTAAAAGATGAAGTTACAAGATACTCCAATATACTTATACCTTTTCCAAATACTACTTGAACTACCACCGTTCAAGTTATAATTAGTTCAAAAGTTCATCACATAGATGAGACTACAAGATAATACTTGAATAGATTCAACCTTTAAAATATCATCAAAATAAAATGAAGTTATGAGATACTTCATTTGATGCAAACATCATTTTGAAAACTTGACCCTGCCAACACTCAACAATCGCCCAACCGTAGCCTTTCTATCGAAGTGCTCTGGGTAGTGTTGCAGAAATATCCAATTGGATGATGAACTCATTACGGGAGTTTGCCGCGCCAGGAAGACCACTTACGATGATCAGTCATAGTAGTACAACTGTAATAACCCCAATTTTTGAGAAATTTTGAAACCCTTATGAATAGTGTTTTTGCTAAACGAGAAAACTTTTCATGCCACGCTATGTAGGGGTTCTGTTATTGATCTTATGGGATATTATTAGTACTCTATGTGGTATATAAGTGTATGTAAAGATCGTCAGAATCCAATTCCGAACACTTTGATTTTTTCCCGGAAATCCACAAGATACGGAGAGAATTGAGTATAAGGTAACAGGATAAAAAGGATTTAAATTAAAGGATTATAAGAGAGGATCATAGAAGGAATATAATATATTGAGAAAGGTTAAGGGAACCTAAGTAATAAGATCCCAGGTATGATCCCTCAAACGATAAACGAGAACGAAAGATAAGCGAACCGTAAAACAAATAAGTGACCAAGAGACAAGCTTGTACAAGAAGCCAGGGATTGTGACATCATCAAACCACAAGGTGTGGACAAGTGGGAGCATTATGACATGTGCAAGGTGACATAGGCATGACAAGAAAGGAAGGAGATGTGGTGACTTTTTAACCACACAAAATCAAGGGCAACTAGGTAATTTACTAAATCAAACACAAAAATCAAGCCAACCAAGCCAAGCAAAATCATTTTCATCAAAATCAAAAAGAAACCAAGGCATGGTTCATCATGCTCTCGGCTTTTACTATTGCAAATGGGCAAAAATTTCAAAAATTCAAGATCCAAGCTTCCTAAATTGGTGAGTAAATTCCCTAATCATCTTCATGCTTAGTTAGGACTATATCATGAGTTTAAGCCATCAATTCCTTCTCAATCTTCTTCATTTAATCAAAGAAGAAGACAATGAATAGTGTTTTCAAGTTTTTAACTTGAAGTTTTTCTTGTTTATCTTGAAGATCCAAGCATTCTTAAGACTTCTCAAAGCTTCTTAAGGCTTCCTAGCTCCTCCCACCACTTCAAGGAAGGTATACCATCTCCAAACCCTAGATTCCTATATAATATAAGATGATTTTGATTAGTAGGGTGCTATGGTAGCTTGTTGTTGTGATTAGAGTTTGGGATTTGGAATGGTAGTAAAATGGAATGGTAAATGTTGTGGTTTTGATTAAAAGAACTTAAGTATGGTTAAATTAAGCTTAGGCATAAGTATAAATGATTAAATTGAATTGGTTGGGGTTGTTATGATGTGATGAGGATGGATGTTGGTTGTATGTTGGATTTGAGGTTGGTTTGTGGTTGGTTTTGAATGGTTAAAATTGGGAAATCGCGTAAACATAGCCGTCGTAACGTCCGATTTTCTTTGGACTGTTTTTGTGCATAGCATTAGGACCCGAGAACCCCCTGCTAGATTGTTACCACTGCCATGTTTAGATAGCTCATGTTACGAGCTTCGTTTTGATATGTAGTTCGTTCGATTCCGATGCACGGTTTAGGAGAAACGACCGTTTCAAGTAACGGCGTTTCGCGAACGAAACTTTTCCCCTCGCCTTACTTTGAAGCATAGGTTAAAGACCAAAAAGGGTTAATTAATGTATGAAACATTTATGGTAAGTGTTTTAGGCAGTTGGTAAGACACTCGCGAAGGAATCGCTTTAAAACTCGTAAAGGTTAAATTATTAAAAATGGTGGAGCCGAGGGTACTCGAGTGACTTAAGAGAATCAGTAAGCGCAGAATAAGCGTTAGAGTCTAAGTTAGTTAAAGTATAGATTTACAAGTGACTTTGGTTTAATTCCAACTTACTTGTTGTTTATAGGTTACCAGACTCGTCCCGAGCCTTTCTCACCCCCAAGTCGCTCAGGCAAGTATTCTATCCGTTATACTGTTGTTGTGATGTATACACTTGTATATGCATTATCTTGCGATAGATGCATGTTGGTTATTTAGCAAATTCTTGCGATATATTGTAGCATGTGATATGGTATATATGCATGCCTGTTTCAT
The DNA here is from genome assembly GCF_009905375.1 of Apium graveolens. Classification (NCBI taxonomy): domain Eukaryota; kingdom Viridiplantae; phylum Streptophyta; class Magnoliopsida; order Apiales; family Apiaceae; genus Apium; species Apium graveolens. The sequence continues at coordinate 239,205,582 of NC_133654.1, read as the reverse complement.
ATTCTTGAAATATATATCTGTTGGTTCAGTTGATAATACCTATGCTAGAGGATAGCGGTATCTTGCATATACCCTTAGTATAGGGACCCAAAGGTGAAAATATTTTCTAAAACCGGGAGTCGAGGATCCCGAGTAGATTTTGTATATATATGGATATGGATATATATATATATATATTTATATATATATATGGTTATAGTTTTTCCAAACTATTAATCGAATAAGGTTTATTCGATAACTTTAACTTTATTTTATTATTGAATATTATTTCGAATATTATTCGAAGGCGTATGACTCCGTTTATTTTATTAATAAATATTATTTTGAATATTCATTCGAGGACTTATGACTCCTTTTATTTTATTAATTGAATATCATTTGAATATTCATTCGAGGGTTATGATTCAGTTTATTTTATTATTTCAATATGATTTGAATATTCATCGGAGGACTTATGACTCCTTTTATTTTATTAATTGAATATTATTTGAATATTCATTCGAGGGCTTATGACTCAGCTTATTTTATTTATTGAATATTATTTGAATATTCATTTGAGGATCTATGACTCCGATTATTTGCTGAAATATATTCTTTATTTTATTAAAGAATAAGATGTCAATAATCAAACTTATTTTCGATTATTCAAGTAAAGATAATACTTTCATATAAGTATATCTTTAGTTATTTAATACTCGTTTCAAGTATAAATTTTAATACTTCTACTTCAATTATTTTTATAAAGATTATTCTTTATGGGAATATTATTTAATTAATAATATTCAGATATTTTCTAATATTCTGGGGACTGATTTACTTCATTAAATCAGCTTTACTCCAAACACTCTTTAAAGTGTTTTCGAGTCTTCAAAATGATTTTTAAAAGTCAGAGCGGATCCCAAAACTCATTTTTATATTTAAGATCTTCCTTTTTTTTAAGGGGATTTAAATACTCGCTCAAAACCTGGGGAATCCGGCTCTGTGGTGTATTTTATATTCGCAACGAGGTTGCAGTTTTGGTAAATGAATTGATTACTTGCCCAATGTTCGGGAAGTAAGCCCATCTAATTGAGTCGGCATAAGCGACAGGCCGGGGTACGGTCTATTATTGTGTAAGTGGCTGGGTGGCAGTCCATCAACGCGTGAGGGGCCGGGGTACGGTCGAGCGCGAGGTCCTAATGCGGCCAGGGTGATGACCGGTGAGGAATTTATCCATCTACAGTAGAAAAGGTTACTTATTGGTATCTTTGCCTGATCAGCGAGATATCGGGTTTATGCCAAAATTCTTTTCCTTTCCAAAATTCATTGGATGTTTCAAACTCTGTTCATACTTTACATAACAGAGGTTCCAGGAAATGTTTAAAGGGGTATATATATGTGGATATATATATACCGGGACTAAATAAAGTATCTCATAACTTTTTCATTCAATAATATTTCAAAGATTGAATCTATTCAAGTCTTAACTTGTGGTCTCATCTATGGGGTGTTTTTCTTAAAACTTATAATACTTCGAACGGTGGCAGTTCAAGTAACTTTATATATGATATAAGTGTGGTGAAGTATTGGTAACTTCATTCCTTGTTTTTACTTATATCTAGTAAGTAATTATCTTGCATATGATAGAAATGCTATTAAGTATCCATTTAGATACTTATATTATTGTTATCACTATATATATTATCTTGCGAGCTGTAAGGCTCATTCTTGCTTTATTTCTTCATCACACAACAACAGTTAGGGTAGATGGCCAGACTCCAGCAGACCCAGCGCAAGCGCGTGGGAAGCGTCCCGCGTCTTCCCGGTGATGTTGTAGCTGCTATAGCTGCAGAGGTAGATCCATTGTAGTTTAGACCATCTACTTTTGAGAATCAAATTACGTATAATTATAACTTGTGGCAGATAATGGCAATTAACTGTAAATTATCAAGTAATCGTTTTGGGTTGTAATAATTTTAAATTGTGGATTCAAAGACTTGTACTTATTTCAATTTCATCTCTGAGACTATAACGGGTTGTGGTGTGTGTTAGTGTGGGGTCACAGTATGAGGTTATTTATTATTAATTAAGTGAAGTGATATTGTGGAAAGAAAGACCGTGACAACCCGGATCCCCGACCCCGGATCTGGGGGTGTTCAAGAAATGGTATCAGAGCTAAGCGTTATAAACCTCAGAGATGATGGGATGTTAAGATAATAAGTTCACTAAGATAATTAGAACTCTTGCCAAGTTCATAGTCGGGCTACCTAACGTAGTACTGACAGTTAAAACCCTTATGGGAACCCTTATAAATATCATGATAGGAGCGTAGTTCGTTATCGTATATGGTAGAGGGACTCCGAACCCTGAGGTTGAGGAGCAACAGCGCGATGATGTTTTATTACTAATTGGAGATCGGATTGTGGGTCCGATAGAGTGTCCTAATGCAGGACCGGATGATGTTGATATTGAGAATTTAGCGGTTGAGGATGTTATCCTAGAAGGGATAGTTGTTGAGGAGGATCCCATGGAGGATCCTGACAAGAATGAATAAAGGACCACTGAGGAATTGATGACCATGGTTAGGGCAACTACCAGAGGTAGGATTGGCCGGTCACTACCGGAGGTTCGTTCAAGTTGTAAAGATAGTACCCCCTTTAACGCGGCTTACTCGTAAGACTGAGAAGTTCGAATGGACAGAGAAATGCGAGAACAGCTTTCAAGAACTGAAGCAGAGGTTGGTGATGGCCCCTATGCTGGCGTTGCCGGATGGAAAAAGGAGATTTTGTGATTTGTAAGTGACGCTTCGCATAAGGAATTAGGGTGCTTCTTAGCACAGCAAGATAATCGCGTCTGCGTCAAGACAATTAAGGTAATATGAAATTCGATATCCCCGCCCATGAGCTTAGGCTCGTGGCAATAGTTTTACCCTAAAGATTGGAGGCACTACTTGTATGGAGAGAAGTGCGAGAATTACCTAAACCATAGGAGCTCTAGTACATTTTACGTAGAAAGAGCTCAACATACGCCAGAGGAGGCGGTTAGAGCTAATCAAGAATTATGATTGGGAGATTCTTTATCATTCGGGGAAAGCCAATATGGTGGCTGATGCCCTTAGTAAAAAAAGGAGAGACTCAAGATGATAATGTCTTTTGGAGAGTTTATAAGAGATTTTGAGAAAATGGAAATAGTAGTGAAGGTAACCGGAGCCGGTACCGAAAAGCTGTTTGAGATAGCAATACAGCCCGAATTATTGGAAAAGAACATATTGTGCCAGTAAAGGTGATGAATGAAGGCAGAGAGCCAACAAATAAATATGAGATTAATACCGAGAAAGATGATAAGGGAATAATGAGGTATTCCTACAGAATTTGGGTTCCAAATGTTCAAGAGCTTAAGGATGAGATCTTAGATGACAGCTAGTTTGAGGAATAAGATTTAGAGCAAACCCTGAACGTGATAGTCAGGGAGGTCGCCATCAAGATAGAAAGAACCCATAACATAATGAAGTGAAAATGAGGATTTAAAATATGAAGGATGACCCCGATTATGGGGAGGAGGAGGAAATGTTCAGACTTAAGAAACAGAAGTCGAGTAAGGAAAGGAGACCCGAGACGGTACTCCTATATGATAATTTATGGCCCTTTCTAGACAGAACTTAGACTATTATTCCCACCCACCACCCTGAGGAAACAATGCGGTGAGAAATTCTTTCAGGACCTTTAAATCGCTAAGCTCTCAGAGTTCCAAGGAACAAGCTGACCCAGTCGAGGCAAGAGCCTGGCTAAAGGAAATAGAGGAATCATTTGAGATTCTGAATGATTGACGAACCATAAAAGACTATTTTTGTCACTTACCCTCCTAAGAGAGAGACCACCCGCTGGTGAAAGACCAAGAAAGGCACGGAGCCAGAGGTTAGAATAAACTGATTTAAGTTCAGTAAATTGTTTTCGGGAAAGTAATTCCCAAAGATAAGGAGATAGTGTAAAAGCTTTGGAGCTAGAACAAAAGTGGATGAGTATGATGAATTATGAATCTAAGCTGTAAAAGTTATCAAGATTCGTTCTGAGAACACGAATCCAGAATGACGGGATGTTTGAAATCAATGCTTATGTGGTGTTGGTTCATGAAATAATGATAAGAGAAAGGAAAAAAAAAGAAATTGAAGTGGAAAGGAATATAAAAGGCAATAGAGTTTGAGGAATGATAAGGGAGTTGGGTATGAGGAAACCCTAAAGACTCATAGCAATAGAAATAGAAAAGTATGTAATCGTCAGGATGATGATGATCCACCATGAGTTAAAATTGATGGTTGAAGGCATAAGAGATACATATATTGTACCCTCTTTAAGTTGGGAGGATTCGAGGAAACCTTGAGATAGTTCGAAGGATAAATAATGAGACGCGGATAGACTGAGGAGACAAGAAAGTAAGAAATTAAGAAAATTGGAGGAAGGAAGTGACCTTCAAGAATGGGAAATGTAAGACCGGTGGCTTGATACCCAGAACGGGAGACGCCAGGTATGAAAGATATCCCAACATTGAGGTGACTGTTGAGATAAACAACAAAAGTAAATAAGGAATTATTAAGAAGAAGTTCACGTTGAACACGACCAATATCTTCCAGAACATCCTTGTTATTGTTACCAAATTAGGCAAGACAAGCGGATAACCGTTGTTATCTTTTGGAGGCCATATGAATTGACCTCAATTTGAATAAGGATGCTATTATGAAGTTAGGTATAGACTATCGAGGTGGGAATGATGAATATGATAATCTATCAAGGAAATATGACTTGAATTATCCATGGAAGGATGCAGGTACCTTTTAAAGGTGGAATTAAGGATAGAACATTGGTAACTTAAAATGAATCCTAGGGGAATGCATACAGGTTGGCATTTCATCCTTAATAGGGATAGTATGAGTTTTGACAGTATGAATTGGAAAGGATTAAGGTAATAACAACCTTTAAGAATCAGTGGAGAAATTTTTCAGAGGTATATAGACAATGGTTCTAGTAATAGTAAATGGTATTGTGATATGCCCTGTATCTAGGGAATACAGGAGGAACGATTGAAGGATAACCTTAGAGGTTTTATAAGAAAAAGGTAATATTCAAAATTCTCAAGAATAGAAATGTTGATAAAGGAAATATGACATAATTATAATGATGCCAAGTGGGGCACGTGTTAAACCACGAGAAAGTATGGATCGAACCAGTAATGGTCGAAATTGTTCAGGGCAATTAGGACTTAAGAAAAAAATGTTCTAAGTATGATTGAGAGTCAGTCTTGACAGTGATTAGCCTCTAAAGACTGAGGCAATAACTTATGGAAAAATGGTGATATTTTTTTTCCCATCTGATTTTAAGGAAAACATCTTCACTCAAGCAGTGATCGGAAATAAGGTAGAAAATTTATTTGGAGGTGGTTAATGTGACATTGACTGTAAGGAAATTTTACTATCAGGAAAGGCCAAAGAGGTGGCCGACACTTTAAAGGTAAAAGGATAATTATAGGCGCTCGTGCGAGAGGAATACAGTGATGATGGTTAAAACTGTGAAGGTTGTATTATGGTTTGGAAAATTGACATTCCTTCTGATGACTGTGCAATACCCAACCGTAATAGTAGTTGGTAAAAGTTTAATTCGTGTAATCGCCATGAACGGGCTATCTATCTTAGGAGGTCCTATCTTGGGATAAGCCAGGACCATATTTCCAAAAGGACTAGACGAACCTTTGAGTTAAGTCTTCTAATTAAGGCATATGATTAAGAATGGTATTAACCTGCTATCGTTGCTTTGATTGAGACTCTTCTGCAATTTTATCTGCTTCATGACATGAAAGTACGTCAGAGTTTGGAGTGTTCTTCATGAATTGTGATTGGTGGTTATGTTAACTCCTTAGGAGAATTTGATACGACATGTATAGACTCCGTATGGTTAGATATTAAGATTTTATGGAAAAATGAATGACGACAGTAGGTCAGTGGTGGACCATAGTAAGGCAGCAATGATTCTGCGAGTATTGAGCTGATTACAACCGTGAGAGTTGTATTGGAATGGATGTTGAGATTGAGTACCACTAATCGGGTCGTGGTAGTGTATAAGTTATCATTGATAGACTAATTAAGTAGAGTATCTACCTAGTGAATAATTATTCTATCTTATCAATAGAGAGTCGTATTATTATATGAGGAAGGTTGCGGTGCAAGCATAGAATTCTAGTAACGATGATGTATAGAATGAGATCCCAGATTCGATTTTCGATGTCGAGGGAGTTTCAAAGGTGATTATGTATAAGCTCGAGGAAGAGTGTGGGTCCATAGAATGATGGACGGGATAGCGAAAATATTTAGGCATGGGAAATATGAGGCTATAATGCTTGATGCTGATATAAATACGTATATGTTTTGTTCTCCTATGACAAACCTCTATAGTTCAGAGGTAGGTTCCAAGCCAGATATTTTATGGCAGTATATTTTTTTCATATATACAATTCTCTTCCGTTCGTTCTTTTCTCTTCTTTTCATTTCATGTAAGCTGAGAAGAACAACCCTTCCAGAAGGGGAGGTATTGCCGAATGACTATCTATCTGTGTGATAGAAGCCGAGTAGGATACCAGCTATTGTTTAATTGCTTGTCAAGTACTAAAGGCTGGCCACCTTCTGTACTAACTATGTGATATAACAAGTGTTCATGATCATAGTGATCTCTCAACAAATTCCTTTACTTCTATTTGATTGATCGAATTTTGGAAAATAGAAACAACTGAAAAAGGAGTAATAAAGTGGTGGTAGTATGCGGAATGGGAACACATTCGTGATACTAAGGTTGACGTGGTTATTACAAGGTTATAGAATGCTAACGAGCAAAAGTATAACCAATATAATATTAGGAACGGAAGGTAGTAGCGATTACGAACTGGAAAAGAATGGGTATTGAGAAGCAGAAGCTCTAATGCTAAAAGCAATAATGAGAGTCTGTGTAATAGACTTGAAAGAATTTGGAATGATCACTTAATTCGGATTGAGTTATCTTATGACAATAGATCATATGTCATTATCGAGATGTCGCCTTATGAGATCCTTGAGGGAAGACAATGTCGATCTCCCTTATGTTAGGATGAAGTTGTACAACGCAAGATGCTCGGACCCGCAGTAGTCCAAAGGACCAAGGATATGATAGATCTAATCAGAGGACGACTGGTAGTAGCCCAAGATGGACATGATAAGTATGTTGATTTGACACGAAAGGATAAAGAGTATGAAATAGGGGACCTAGTAATGTTATAGGTATCCCTTGGAAAGGATTGATGAGATTCGGAAAGAAAGGAAAGCTAAGTCTACAATTTGTTGGACCCTTGGATATATTGAGACGTTTGGGAAGTTAGCATATGAGCTAGCCCTAACCCCGAACATGTAGCAGGTCGTAACGTGTTTCACGTATCAATGTTAAGGAAGTGTAATTCAGATGCCAGATAAATAGAGGCATATGAGCGCATAGATATGCAACCAGACGTAACCTATATGGAGCAACCAGGAAGGGTTATAGATTGAAAAAGGAACAAGTGCTTAGGTGAAGGATTATCAAACTAGGCAGAGTTTGGTGGTAGAACCACAATGTAGAAAATTGACTCGAGAGTTAGAAAGTGTAATGCTAAGAAAGTATCCCCATTTGTTTTCTATCTGATTCCGGGACGGAATCCTTTTAAGGAGGGGAGACTGTAATAACCCCAATTTTTGAGAAATTTTGAAACCCTTATGAATAGTGTTTTTGCTAAACGAGAAAACTTTTCATGCCACGCTATGTAGGGGTTCTGTTATTGATCTTATGGGATATTATTAGTACTCTATGTGGTATATAAGTGTATGTAAAGATCGTCAGAATCCAATTCCGAACACTTTGATTTTTTCCCGGAAATCCACAAGATACGGAGAGAATTGAGTATAAGGTAACAGGATAAAAAGGATTTAAATTAAAGGATTATAAGAGAGGATCATAGAAGGAATATAATATATTGAGAAAGGTTAAGGGAACCTAAGTAATAAGATCCCGGGTATGATCCCTCAAACGATAAACGAGAACGAAAGATAAGCGAACCGTAAAACAAATAAGTGACCAAGAGACAAGCTTGTACAAGAAGCCAGGGATTGTGACATCATCAAACCATAAGGTGTGGACAAGTGGGAGCATTATGACATGTGCAAGGTGACATAGGCATGACAAGAAAGGAAGGAGATGTGGTGACTTTTTAACCACACAAAATCAAGGGCAACTAGGTAATTTACTAAATCAAACACAAAAATCAAGCCAACCAAGCCAAGCAAAATCATTTTCATCAAAATCAAAAAGAAACCAAGGCATGGTTCATCATGCTCTCGGCTTTTACTATTGCAAATGGGCAAAAATTTCAAAAATTCAAGATCCAAGCTTCCTAAATTGGTGAGTAAATTCCCTAATCATCTTCATGCTTAGTTAGGACTATATCATGAGTTTAAGCCATCAATTCCTTCTCAATCTTCTTCATTTAATCAAAGAAGAAGACAATGAATAGTGTTTTCAAGTTTTTAACTTGAAGTTTTTCTTGTTTATCTTGAAGATCCAAGCATTCTTAAGACTTCTCAAAGCTTCTTAAGGCTTCCTAGCTCCTCCCACCACTTCAAGGAAGGTATACCATCTCCAAACCCTAGATTCCTATATAATATAAGATGATTTTGATTAGTAGGGTGCTATGGTAGCTTGTTGTTGTGATTAGAGTTTGGGATTTGGAATGGTAGTAAAATGGAATGGTAAATGTTGTGGTTTTGATTAAAAGAACTTAAGTATGGTTAAATTAAGCTTAGGCATAAGTATAAATGATTAAATTGAATTGGTTGGGGTTGTTATGATGTGATGAGGATGGATGTTGGTTGTATGTTGGATTTGAGGTTGGTTTGTGGTTGGTTTTGAATGGTTAAAATTGGGAAATCGCGTAAACATAGCCGTCGTAACGTCCGATTTTCTTTGGACTGTTTTTGTGCATAGCATTAGGACCCGAGAACCCCCTGCTAGATTGTGACCACTGCCATGTTTAGATAGCTCATGTTACGAGCTTCGTTTTGATATGTAGTTCGTTCGATTCCGATGCACGGTTTAGGAGAAACGACCGTTTCAAGTAACGGCGTTTCGCGAACGAAACTTTTCCCCTCGCCTTACTTTGAAGCATAGGTTAAAGACCAAAAAGGGTTAATTAATGTATGAAACATTTATGGTAAGTGTTTTAGGCAGTTGGTAAGACACTCGCGAAGGAATCGCTTTAAAACTCGTAAAGGTTAAATTATTAAAAATGGTGGAGCCGAGGGTACTCGAGTGACTTAAGAGAATCAGTAAGCGCAGAATAAGCGTTAGAGTCTAAGTTAGTTAAAGTATAGATTTACAAGTGACTTTGGTTTAATTCCAACTTACTTGTTGTTTATAGGTTACCAGACTCGTCCCGAGCCTTTCTCACCCCCAAGTCGCTCAGGCAAGTATTCTATCCGTTATACTGTTGTTGTGATGTATACACTTGTATATGCATTATCTTGCGATAGATGCATGTTGGTTATTTAGCAAATTCTTGCGATATATTGTAGCATGTGATATGGTATATATGCATGCCTGTTTCATATTCTTGAAATATATATCTGTTGGTTCAGTTGATAATACCTATGCTAGAGGATAGCGGTATCTTGCATATACCCTTAGTATAGGGACCCAAAGGTGAAAATATTTTCTAAAACCGGGAGTCGAGGATCCCGAGTAGATTTTGTATATATATGGATATGGATATATATATATATATATATATTTATATATATATGGTTATAGTTTTTCCAAACTATTAATCGAATAAGGTTTATTCGATAACTTTAACTTTATTTTATTATTGAATATTATTTCGAATATTATTCGAAGGCGTATGACTCCGTTTATTTTATTAATAAATATTATTTTGAATATTCATTCGAGGACTTATGACTCCTTTTATTTTATTAATTGAATATCATTTGAATATTCATTCGAGGGTTATGACTCAGTTTATTTTATTATTTCAATATGATTTGAATATTCATCGGAGGACTTATGACTCCTTTTATTTTATTAATTGAATATTATTTGAATATTCATTCGAGGGCTTATGACTCAGCTTATTTTATTTATTGAATATTATTTGAATATTCATTTGAGGATCTATGACTCCGATTATTTGCTGAAATATATTCTTTATTTTATTAAAGAATAAGATGTCAATAATCAAACTTATTTTCGATTATTCAAGTAAAGATAATACTTTCATATAAGTATATCTTTAGTTATTTAATACTCGTTTCAAGTATAAATTTTAATACTTCTACTTCAATTATTTTTTTATAAAGATTATTCTTTATGGGAATATTATTTAATTAATAATATTCAGATATTTTCTAATATTCTGGGGATTGATTTACTTCATTAAATCAGCTTTACTCCAAACACTCTTTAAAGTGTTTTCGAGTCTTCAAAATGATTTTTAAAAGTCAGAGCGGATCCCAAAACTCATTTTTATATTTAAGATCTTCCTTTTTTTTAAGGGGATTTAAATACTCGCTCAAAACCTGGGGAATCCGGCTCTGTGGTGTATTTTATATTCGCAACGAGGTTGCAGTTTTGGTAAATGAATTGATTACTTGCCCAATGTTCGGGAAGTAAGCCCATCTAATTGAGTCGGCATAAGCGACAGGCCGGGGTACGGTCTATTATTGTGTAAGTGGCTGGGTGGCAGTCCATCAACGCGTGAGGGGCCGGGGTACGGTCGAGCGCGAGGTCCTAATGCGGCCAGGGTGATGACCGGTGAGGAATTCATCCATCTACAGTAGAAAAGGTTACTTATTGGTATCTTTGCCTGATCAGCGAGATATCGGGTTTATGCCAAAATTCTTTTCCTTTCCAAAATTCATTGGATGTTTCAAACTCTGTTCATACTTTACATAACAGAGGTTCCAGGAAATGTTTAAAGGGGTATATATATGTGGATATATATATATACCGGGACTAAATAAAGTATCTCATAACTTTTTCATTCAATAATATTTCAAAGATTGAATCTATTCAAGTCTTAACTTGTGGTCTCATCTATGGGGTGTTTTTCTTAAAACTTATAATACTTCGAACGGTGGCAGTTCAAGTAACTTTATATATGATATAAGTGTGGTGAAGTATTGGTAACTTCATTCCTTGTTTTTACTTATATCTAGTAAGTAATTATCTTGCATATGATAGAAATGCTATTAAGTATCCATTTAGATACTTATATTATTGTTATCACTATATATATTATCTTGCGAGCTGTAAGGCTCACTCTTGCTTTATTTCTTCATCACACAACAACAGTTAGGAGAGATGGCCAGACTCCAGCAGACCCAGCGCAAGCGCGTGGGAAGCGTCCCGCGTCTTCCCGGTGATGTTGTAGCTGCTATAGCTGCAGAGGTAGATCCATTGTAGTTTAGACCATCTACTTTTGAGAATCAAATTACGTATAATTATAACTTGTGGCAGATAATGGCAATTAACTGTAAATTATCAAGTAATCGTTTTGGGTTGTAATAATTTTAAATTGTGGATTCAAAGACTTGTACTTATTTCAATTTCATCTCTGAGACTATAACGGGTTGTGGTGTGTGTTAGTGTGGGGTCACAGTATGAGGTTATTTATTATTAATTAAGTGAAGTGATATTGTGGAAAGAAAGACCGTGACAACCCGGATCCCCGACCCCGGATCTGGGGGTGTTACAACAACCCCACCATTTTCTACATGTAGAGGAGAACCTGTCGGATTTACTTGTCAACCGAACACTGAACTCCTAAGGAATTGACCGCCTTAGCGGAACTTCCAGGCCATTTGGGCCAATATAATAAGGCTGGGCCGGCGCCACTCGACCACTTACGCCACTCCTAGTTCAGATGAAATCCATGACTCTGAAACGTAAAGCTCGTTCCCCCTTTCCCCAAGTAGAAACTTGTTGATACGGCTCCACCAAGAAGTCGTATCTAGTTGGAAAGGAGAACTCACCGATATTTCCCAGGCGATGCCTGTTAATGGATTAACTTGTTCCAAGAATTTTACTTCCCGAGTGTTGGGTAAGTAATCGATTCATTTAAAAAAACAACAACCTTGTTGCGAATATAAAATACACCACAGAGCCGGATCCTTTAGGTTTTTGAGCGAGTATTCAAGTCCCCTTAAAATGGAAGATCTTGAATTTGAAAACAAGTTTTGGGATCCGCTCTACCTTTTAAATTCATTTTGAAGACTCGAAAACATTTTTAAGAATGTTTGGGGTAAAGCTGATTTAATGAAGTAAATCAGTCCCCATTATATTTAGAAAATGTCTGAATATTATTATTTAAATAATATTCCCATAAAGAATAATCTTTATAAAAATAATCGAAGTAGAAGTATTAAAACTTATACTTGAAATGGATATCAAATAACCAAAGATATACTTATATGAAAGTACTATCTTTATTTGAATAATCGAAAATAAGTTTGACTATTGACACCTTATTCTTTAATAAAATAAGGAATATATTTCAGTAATAAGCGGAGTCATAATACCTCGAATGAATATTATAAATAATATTCATTAAATAAAATAAAGGAGTCATACATCCTCAAATGAATATTCAAATAATATTCAATAATAAAATAAAGGAGTCATAAGTCCTCGGATGAATATTCATAATAATATTCATTAAATAAAATAAAGTTATCGAATAAACCTTATTCGATTAATAGTTTTGAAAACTATAACCATATATTTATATAAATATATATATGTATATATATACATATATACAAAATCTACTCGGGATCCTCGACTCCCGGTTTAGAAAATATTTCCACCTTTTGGGTCCCTATACTAAGGGTATATGCAAGTTACCGCTATCCTCTAGCATAGGTATTATCAACTGAATCAACAATTATATATGGAAAGAATATGAAATAGGCATGCATATATATACCATAGCAGCATGCTTCAATATATTGCAACATTTGCTAATATAAACATCATGCATCTATCGCAAGATAATGCATATACATATATACATCATAACAACAGTATAACGGGTAGAAAACTTGCCTGAGCGACTGGGGGTTATGAATGGCTCGGGACGAGTCTGGTAACCTATAAACAAAAAGTAAGTTGGAATTAAACCAAAGTCACTTGTAAATCTATACTTTAACTAACTTAGACTCTAACGCTTGTTTTGCGCTTACTGATTCTCTTAAGTCACTCGAGTACCCTCGGCTCCACCATTTTTAATAATTTAACCTTTACGAGTTTTAAGGCGATTCCTTCGCGAGTGTCTTACCAACTGCCTAACACACTTACCATAAATGTTTCATACATTAATTAACCCTTTTTGGTCTTTAACCTATGTTTCAAAGTAAGGCGAGGGGAAAAGTTTCGTTCGCGAAACTCCGTTACTTGAAACGGTCGTTTCTCCTAAACCGTGCATCGGAATCGAACGAACTACATATCAAAACGAAGCTCGTAACATGAGCTATCTAAACATGGCAGTGGTCATAATCTAGTAGGGGGTTCTCGGGTCCTAATGTTATGCACAAAAACAGTCCAAAGAAAATCGGACGTTACGACGGCTATGTTTACGCGATTACCAATGTTTAAACTACTCCAATTAACCACCAACCAACTCATAACCATCAATACAACAAAAATTCACCTAAACCATACCATATCAGTCCATAATATCCAAGGTTTTCAACTCAAACAACCACAATCAAGACCTATGAACTATAATCAAGCTTCAATTACCAAAACACTTCCAAATCAAACCAAACTACTAATAATCACAATCCATGCTTCTCATTTCACAACACCAACCATTAAACTTACTAACAAATAAAGTAAAGGCTAGGGTTTGAAGTTTATACCTTCCTTGGGAGGTGTTAAGTTGCTAGGAAGCCTTAGGGAGCCTCCTACAAGCTTGATCTTTCCAAAGAAATCAAGAACACAAAGTTAGGCTTTGAAGTTTCTAAAAGTCTGATTTAAAGAACTGTAAAAATGAGGGTCTTACCATGATTATTTGGATGAGACTTGTGAACAAGAGTTGTAGGCCATCTCAATACCTTTCCAATGAGCTATAGAACACAATATTTGAGTGAGAAATGAAGGAGATACAGCAGTTTTAGTGTTCTGGTTCTGTTTTGGCCGAGAGCATGAAGAACAATGCCTTGGTTTCTTTTTGATTTTGATGAAAAATGATTTGCTTGGCTTGGTTGGTTTGATTTTTGTGTTTGTTTTAGTAAATTACCTAGTTGCCCTTGATTTTGTGTGGTTAAAAAGCCACCACATCTCCTTCCTTCCCATGTCATGCTTGTGTCATCCTCATGATGTCATCCTCCCCTCATTGTCCTCTTCTCATTGGTTGGGTGACATCATCCTCTCTAATCCCTTTGATTAACTTCCTAATTGTTTGCCTAATGACCGCTGATCTGTTATACTGTTCGCTTAACTTTCGTTTTCGTTTATCGTTTGAGGGATCATACCCGGGATCTTATTACTTAGGTTCCCTTAACCTTTCTCAATACATTATATTCCTTTTTATGATCCTCTATTATAATCCTTTAATTTAAATCCTTTTATCCTGTTACCTTATACTCAATTCTTTCCGTATCTATTGGATTTCCGGGAAAAATCAAAGTGTTCGGATTTGGATTCTGACGATCTTTACATACACTTATATCCCATATAAAGTACTAATAAAATCTCAGAATATCCATATCAGAACCCCTACATAGTGTGGCATGAAAAGTTTTCTCATTCAGCAAAAACACTATTCATAAGGGTTTCAAAAATTTCCAAAAATTGGGGTTATTACAATAACCCTCGAATGAATATTCAAATCATATTCAAATAATAAAATAAACTGAGTCATAACCCTCGAATGAATATTCAAAATAGTATTCAATTAATAAAATAAAAGTTATCGAATAAACCTTATTCGATTAATAGTTTGGAAAACTATAACCATATATATATAAAAATATATATATTATACTCGGGAACATCGACTCCCGGTTTAGAAATATGTTCACCTTTGGGTCCCCTATACTAAGGGTATACGCAACTACTGCTTATCTCTAGCATAGGTATTATGCAACTATAAGCATCGAAATCAACAGATAGATAACCAGATTACGAAACAGACATGCATATATACCATATCAGCATGCTCCAATATATCGCAAAATTTGCTAATAACAATCATGCACTTATCACAAGATAATGCATATACATATATTTACATCACAACAACAGTTATAACGGGTAGAAAACTTGCCTGAGCGACTGGGGGTTACGAATGGCTCGGGACGAGTCTGGTAACCTATAAGCAACAAGTAAGTTGGAATTAAACCAAAGTCACTTGTAAATCTATACTCTAACCAACTCAGACTCTAACGCTCGTTTTGCGCGTACTGATTTGCTTAAGTCACCCGGGTACCCTCGGCTCCACCATTTTTAATAATTTAACCTTTACGAGTTTTAAAGCGATTCTTTCGCGAGTGTCTTACCAACTGCCTAACACACTTACCATAAATGTTTCATACATTAATTAACCCTTTTCGGTCTTTAACCTATGTTTCAAAGTAAGGCGAGGGGAAAAGTTTCGTTCGTGAAACGCCGTTACTTGAAACGGTCGTTTCTCCTAAACCGTGCATCGGAATCGAACGAACTACATATCAAAACGAAGCTCGTCATATGAGCTATCTAAACATGGCAGTGATCATAATCTAGAAGGGGGTTATCGGGTCCTAATGTTATGCACAAAAACAGTCTACAGAAAATCGGACGTTACGACGGCTATGTTTACGCGATTTCCCAAATTTAAACCAATTCAAACAACCACAATTTCAACTCCAATTCACAACCCAATCAAACCTCCATCTAAACTACATTACAACAGCCCCCAATCAACTCAATATTACCAATTTATTCATCTAAACCAAGTCAAAAAAAAGTGACCAAGAACTTCAAATCTAACAAGCATCACTCCTAACTCCAAAATCAACAAAACCACTTACTAAACAAAGCTCTATTATGAGTACACACTCATTACACTAACCCATCATCTAACATTATGAAATCCAAACCAACAAAACTTAATACTAAGGGTTTGAGAAGTTATACCTTCCTTGGAGAGTGGAGAATCAAGAGAATGGCTTGGAATCACCCTTAAAGTCCTTATCCAAGCTTAATCTAAACAAAACTTCAAGAACACAAATTTTATTTCTTGAAAAACACTATTCACCATCTTCTTCCATGATTTATAGAAAAAGATTGGCTTGGAATTAGAAGCTTAAACTTATAGGAAGTATGTAACTATCCATGGGGAAGCTTAGATAATTACCTTGCTAAATAGTAAGTGGTGGAGCTTGGATCTTCATTTTTTAAGGAATGGGCCGAGAGCATGAAGAAGAAGAAGAGAGATTTTTGTGTTTTGCCTTGTTTTGCTTTTGGTTGGTTGATTTTTGTTGTTTGATTTAGTCAATTACCTTCTTGCCCTTGAATTTGTGTGGTTACAAAGCCACCACACCTCCTTCCTTCCCATGTCATGCTTGTGTCATGTGGTGATGTCATCTTTCCCTCCTTGTCCCCTTTCTATTGGTTGGATGACATCTTTCCCACTAATCCCTTTGATTAACTTCCTAATCGTTTGCCTAATGACCACTGATCTGTTATACGGTTCGCTTAACTTTCGTTCTCGTTTATCGTTTGAGGGATCATACCCGGGATCTTATTACTTAGGTTCCCTTAACCTTTCTCAATATATTGTATTCCTTCTATGATCCTCTCTTATAATCCTTTAATTTAAATCCTTTTTATCCTGTTACCTTATACTCAATTCTCTCCGTATCTAGTGGATTTCCGGGAAAAACCAAAGTGTTCGGAATTGGATTCTGACGATCTTTACATACACTTATATACTACATAGAGTACTAATAATATCCCAGAATATCCATAACAGAACCCCTACATAGTGTGGCGTGAAAAGTTTTCTCATTCAGCTAAAACACTATTCACAAGGGTTACAAAAAGTTGAAAATTTTGGGGTTATTACATGAACTTAACTTGAAACCTCTTGAAGTAGACCCTGGGTTTCTTAGCTTTGGCGAACACCATTGTTGAGTTGTTCCAGAGTGGCGTTTGCTATGACCGACTAGAATAGAAGAGGAATTTTACTATACTAAGACCGCCACCAACTTGGAGGATCACGACGAAGGCTCCACCTCTGCCTCCACCAATTCGAAGGATCATGATGAATGAATCTCCACCTCTGCATCCACTACCTCTTACTAAGGAATATCCTTTTAAGCCAATATTTGAGAAGGAGTTTGTGAAAGTGGAGTGCTCTGCTGACCATATGTTTATTATACCTGATGATGAGATATATGAAGGATGATGAGATAGAAGAAGGTCAAGGCTCCAATCTGTAGTACTTTAATATTAAAGTTGTTTATAACTGTGTATTCACTTGTGGCTATTGTTGTTTATATTAAAATTATGTCCGATAAATTTGTATATAGAAGATCTTTACCTTAATGTGCTCCCTGCACGTATAATATAACTCCATTGATATAATAATGGTAATATGCCCAATAGATGAAAAATTTCCAGACCAGTTGATCAATGTTATCAGCATCAATTCCTTTCTTCGCATACAAAGAGAAATGAGTTTGATATTTTTCTGGCTCATCTTCCAACAATGTCCTCATGTAAGCAGAAACATGACCACCATAGATATACTTGTTGTGAACTTCAACATCAAGCTGTTTAGAATCCTTTAAAAAGCCAGAAAATTGCTTTTTATTGGGACGATTATCCAAGGCACCATCCAACATCAAGGAGAGCTCTAAAAGGTCTTCGGCTTTCAGCAAGGTCAATGAAGTAATCTCTAGTCGAAAGCTGAGCAAGTCAGGACCACATTTCCATTTTCTAAAGCCACGCCCCTTCCGCCTGTCCTTTCCTGACTCTGTCGACGGTATGCTAAGTTGTTGTTCAATATGATCTTGTTTTTGGGGGGAGGATCCACTAAATGGAGTCCCATTCAAGTTCCTGCTCCTAGAGAAGGTAGTACTCGATTGCCTTTCCTTCTTCTTCCCGATGTGGATTATTCAAGAATCGAAGTCGATTTGCTTTATAAAAAGAAGATATCAATGAACTTCTATGAAATTCTCTCCGGTTGCCTCAACATTTTTTTCATACTCTTCATCTATTTCAAATTTTTAAAAAACATGATTGGCCAAAGGAAGTCCAGTGCACTAAGCTGCAGCATAATTTGTGAGACCTACATCAAGCCCATATCGAGGAAGCTCATGTGAATATGCAGTTGCAAGTATCATATCCCCGATAATGGTAACAAAGATAATTTGTGCAATAATATCTTTGTTTGTAAATCGCACAACAAAGCGGTACTTAGGGGTGTTGCATGTGTTCTTGTCCTGATTGATCAACCAAATCCTAACACGGTATTCAGTCTTCCCTTCTTTCCTTCTCCTGAACTTAACCTGAAAACTCTTTAAGTAGGCCCTGAGTTTATTAGCTTTGACGAACACCATTATTGAGTTATTCCTGAGCGGCATTTACTACGACCAACTATATTAGAAGAGGAATTTTACTATACTACGGTAGCCACCAACTTGGAGGATCACGACAGAGGCTCCACCTCTGCCTCCACCAATTCGAAGGATCACGATGAATGAATCTCCACCTCTGCCTCCAGACATCTGTGCTGCTGCTCTAATTTCCGCATATGCAGCAAGCTGTGGCCTAAAGTCCATATGTTATATTTATATAGATTAATTAAAATATAATAACACGTGCGTGTCATGAAAACATTCCAGCAAACAATATGAACTAACACATGAAACAACCTGTTGACGTCACGAAAACATATACCAATTGGAATTGATAGGCTATAAATTTACATATATACTCAAAATATTTTACTTATAAATAATTTACGTCAAATATCCTTCAATCAGTCACTGCATCGCTGTAATTACATCAATGGCCGAGATGAGCTTCATTGGAGGCCGGAATGATTTAGTAGCTTCAGTGAGAACTTCATCGAAAAGAGTGGGCGTAATAGTGTTGGCATGAAGAACATGGAAAACATGTGGCCTCAAAGTAGGTTCAACCGACAGAAAACCGTCGTCGGATTCGCCGCCAGCTTTCATATGTGTGTGTGTGTAATTTTTACTTGTTAAAAGAAGTAATGGTTACTTGTTACATAAACAGATAAATAAATATGTATATATAAGGGACTGTTAGGTCACACACACACTGTAGAGGGGGTGAATACAGTGTAAAGTACAATTAAATTGAACTTTAATATCTCAAGTAACAGAAAACAAACTTTATTGAAACAATATACTCTGTTACAGTATGGAACTATTACCTCTCAGTGATGAACAAATATCACGAGAGCTGCTAGGGTTATAATGAATAATATTTTCGATAATGATAACACTTATAGTGTAAACCCTATGTCTGTGTTTATATACTACACAGTTACAAGATAATCGCTAATTGATATGGAATATAATTCTGCTTCCTAAAATATATCAATCAGATATCTTTTCTTCCAAGTATTCTATTCTTCATAGAATTCCTTCTTCATGCATATCTCTTCTTATGTTTGTCTCGATCTTCTTTCCTTTAATCAGCTGCTGTCCTTATCTGAACGTCCTTAAGTTCTGATATCCATCTTCTGATAATTATCTCCTGATAATATAAGTACTGATATCCTTAAGTCCTGACTTCCAGTAAGTACTGATTTATCCTGTTTAAGTAAGATTTGAAAACTAAACATAAATCATATTAGCCATGACATTATCAAATATATCTACCAATCTCCCCCAACTTGTAAATTATCATAATATACTAGTTTAAAGATATTTGATGATGTCAAAAACATTAAGTACAAATGCACGAGAATTAGACTAGATAACTACAACTTACAGTCCTTAAAGCTTTACCAATCTTTAACTTCTGATAACAGCTTAAGTCTGTACAAATATCAGTATTTAATCAGTTGTAGATCTTGACTTGGCTTCATCTTCTGATCTCTCTGACGTCAGGAGTTGTTCTGAGATAGTTCTTCAACAAACATCTCTCAACATATCTAAGTTCATCAATCATCCTCCTTTTAGCATCTTTAAGCTCTGCAGTATTTTCACCAATTTGAAAGATTGCAGCTCTGAGATCATTAATCTTTGCTTTTCTTATATCCTGATCCATTCTGATCAAATATGCCTTATCAGACTCAAGATTGAATTCCACAGCCCTGTAACCCAGAAAGGTAGTTATAATCTTAGCAGTGTTGGGCTTCATTTCAACTATATCACCCTTGTGATCTCTGTACTTTAGAACATATGTGCTGTCAGACTTAACAGAATAAAGCCTTTTCTGTCTCTGAATCTGATCCTTCAAATAGTTTGCAGCACTTCCTGTTAATCTGTCATTCACTTGAAGTAAGAATAGTACATGCTCCAGTTCTTCAAAATACTTCAATGGAATGGCATTTTGCCTTATATGATAAACCCTACCATCTGTCATGAAGTACAAAAAGATGTGTTCTTTCAAGTAGGTATGGTAAACCATTTGTACAGATTCTAGTTGATTCAATCTCTCAGGAGTTGCTCCAATACCTGGTTCACTCAAGGAAGTTGGATCATTGGTGGTGTTCTGTATTCTTCTTTTATCAGCACTTCCCAATCCAGTTTTATCTCTTACTTCCTTTCCAGTAACTACTCTTGCTTCAAAACCACTTGCAGCAGTCTTCAAAGGTTGAGTCTGTTTTGCTTTAGTGAATCCTGGTAGGAGTTTCTTTGATTTATCTTCTGATATCAAGTTAACTTGAGCTATGTCAGAGGTTACTTGCTTCTTTGAAATATCGGAACTTACTGTCTCTTGACTCTGAACAACTTGAGCTATGTCAGAGGTTGTCTTAAGAACTTTTCTTGAAGTCAGAGCATGATCATCCTTTTCATCAGTAATTTCTTCATTCTCAGGAGGCACATAAACCTTGATAGGTTCACCAACTTTTTCTTTACCCTTGGATCTTGGATCTATCTGCGGTTGTGATTTAGCCAATGTTGCTTCAGTATTTGTCCTTTCTTTTATCACAATGCCTTTGAGTTTTGGAAGTATCTTTTTACCAGAAGCTTCAGATTTAGACTTGACCTTTTCTGATTTAAGTCTGGCTTCTTCTTCCACTAAACTCTCCAAGTCCATTACTGGATTTTCCTGAAGAAATAACTGTCTTGACATTTCTTCATCAAGATCTAAAAGTTCATCAGAACTTATCCTTTTACCGGTAGCAGAACTTGTCCTGTGACTTGTGATTTCAGCTTTTCTTGATGAGAAACCTCTACCTTGACTATGACCTCTACCCATTCCAGAGTTTCCTTGGTCATCCCTTTCATCATCCTTCCCCTTCAGTGTCTTATCAGTCTTGCATTTGGACTTAATTACTTTCTCCCCCTTTTTGGCATCAGCAGGTAAGAGAAGAGAGACAAGCAATTCCACTGAGGCTTGGATTTCATTAAGTTGAGATTGCTGAGAAGCTTGATTTTTCAGAATATCATCAATCTGAGTTTGTTGATTCTCTTGAGTCTTCTTAATATAAGCAACTCGGTCAAAGGTAGGTTGGAAGAATTTTTTCTTGTCAATTTTCTGAATTTGTTCCTGTTTGATGGATTCTTCCTGAATCTTGTGTAGCTCTGCATGAGTAGATGAATGGAGACCTTGTAGATGTTTAGTACTCAATGCAGTGACTCTAAGCTGTGTTTTGAAATCATCAGTATTTAACATCTCATCAGCTTTTGTCAAGTGCTCAGCCAGATTCTTTACAGATGGAACACAAGTAATTGAGTTCCATTCCTTAGTCCACTCCTGACCAGCAGAAGTTTCACTCAAAGGCACTGGTACTTCTCTGGTAACAAACTTCTTAACAAGTTCAGATTTAAGAGCTGTTTGTTGAGGGGCATGTCCTGAAGGACCTGCTTCATCAGCATCTGCAGTTAGAGCAGCATCACCAGTATCTCCAGCATTTGCAACATCAGAACTTATAGAATCAGTATCTTCTGATAAAACAACAGTATGAGTAGCAATGGAGGCTTCAGCAGCATCCTCTAATTGCTGATCTGGTTCCAAGTTCTGATCAACAGCCATATCCTGATGCTCACCTATATTCTGATCATCAGCATCTAGATGCAGCGAAGGTGTAGTAGATAATTTTGGAGTTTGAACATCATCAGTAACAGGTGTAGTTGATGGATTAGTTGCTGTTGGAGCTTCTAAGTAAAGTACTTCAGGCACAACCAGGTTCTGGATATCAATATCAGCACTTGTTCCTGGAACAACAGGAGATACAGTCTTAGGAGACACAGATGGTGTGTTGGCCTTATCAGTAGCAGCTTCCTTAGTTGGAGTTAATGGAGAAGCAGTAGCTTTAACAGATTCTGGTTCTTGTGAAATCAGAGATTCCTGATCCCCTTCCTTAGCTGCTGCTTCCTCATCATCTGAAACTGTCATTTTTGCCCTATGTTTCTTGTATCTATTTGAAGATATGGATTCCTTGGGAGTTTCATCAACAGTCATTCTTCTAAGCCTTTTGAGAAGCTTAGATCCCCCAATTCCAGAATCCTTCTGAGAAGTCACTTTCTCAGCTTCTACTACAACAGGTTCTGATGTAGAAACCTGTTCCTCACTTTCAGACTCATCTCTCAAAACAATCCTCCTTCTCTTCTGAGGTGTTTGAGGAACAGTCTTTGTCCTCTTAGGCTTGGAAGATGAAGGCTTCACAGTAGGTGCTGAGGATGAGGGTTGAACTGTCTGTGAAGTGGAGAGATATGATTTGAGATATGTTCTGAGGGATGGTTGAGTAGTATGAGTGGTATGTTCTGTTGGTTGCTGTGGTGTTTGAGATGTGGTGGTAGGTTGGATATCAGGATAAACAGATCTATAGGTGTCAGGATCAGCATCTACCAAGATCTGTTTTACAGACTGAGGAATCTGTAAAGGTCTAACCACTGTTTTCTTAAGATCAGCATTTACCAAATCATTAAAGGCTCGTTTTATAATTTTGAAAGGTACAGTTAAGTCAGTGGTAGGTTGGGGTTCATCAGCACAACAAAATTATATATAAGCTGACAAAATCTAGCAAAGTAAACAACATTCCTATCTTCTGTCATCCTATCCCCAATAAAACCTATCACAACATTTGCAAAATCGAAATGAGTTTGGTTAATGAGTGCATACCCGATGTGCTGACTCATTATAAGGATTGCATCAAAGTTGGAACACTTATTTCCAAAAGCTTTAGTGATGCAGTCGAAGAAGAAACTCCATTCCTTTCTGATATGAGCCCATTTCAACTGCCCAAGCTTTGCCAAACTCTGCTCATACCCCAAACTAGCCATTAATTCTTTAAGAGCTGATTCCTCCGGGGTTGAAAAAGTACATCCTTCTGGTAAATGTAAAGCCTTTCGAATTGTACCAGGAGTTACCACATGTGTAGAATCATCCACTTCAAAAACAATACTGGGAGTACCATGTGTACCACCATTATCAAAGTGCCCAGTCCGCCAAAACGTCAGAACTTGTTGGCCGGAAAAGACTGAAGGTTGGGTCAATGCATACCCGATTTCACTGTGTGCAAGAAGATCTTGCACAAAATGCAACTCAGACGGAGCTTCAGCATTATCAAGAATTGCAGCATAGTTGTTTGGAACAAATTTAGCTCCATCAATGATCAAATCCTTAGGTGCCATGAAAATAATCGAGATTTAAGAGTGCCTGTTAGGTGTTTGATAAAATGTCTATTTGAAAAACCAACGTCAGGAGATGAAAGAGAGTAAAAGCGTATAGAGAGATAAAGTATAAAAGTGAATAAAAGATTAAAAAATCCTCTCTCCATCTTACTTATACTTTGTAAAAAAAATATTACCGTTGGACACCTGTCAGACATGCAGTAATAACGAATAGTTAATGGGCACGGGAAAACAGTAATCATTACTTACCCACTTACAGTTTTTCAAGGAAAAACCGTTCCAATTACCCAGTTATTCCATTAATCAAGGTAAATCAGTTTTAATTCAAAATTGAAATTGTTTCCACTTATTCAATTATTTTTCACTGCAACACCAATATTCTGAAAAAAATTCGAGTGAGAATGACCAAAATAAATCAGGTGAGCAAGTACTGATAAAGTAAAATCAGAACTTAATTTAAAACAAAATTTATATGGTCATCAGAATATGAATATTTATCAGGATTTAACAATGCATTTCAAAATATCTCAGAGATAAGATCTTGAAAAAAAAACAAATTTCATTAATATATCAAGAGAATACATTCATGAAATTTAAATTACATCAGAACTTTTTACAAGAGTGTCCTAAGCTGCTAAACCTAACGTCAACAGCTAATGTCCTAAGCTAAGAAGCCTGACAAAGCTGATGATGAAGAAGAACAGGAAGAAGAAAATAAATTATTTCGTCTTCCTACTCTCGACAAAGAGAATAGCAAGTCGTATTATTTGCTCCTGCTTTCGAAGGCGACGAAGGTGAAGTTCTCTTCGAACTGCCACCAGATCACGTTTAATAGCCTCTGGAAATTGAATCCAGAGATTGTGAGGGATGTTGGCAATAGGGTATGGAGTTGGAATCCCATTTAAAAAGACATGTACAGTCTCATCGCTATAGTTGTAGAACCAGCCAAATGCAGCCATTTGTGGTGGTAAATGTAACACAAGAGTGAGTTTGTGATAAAAGAGTTGATGTGTAGGCTGATATGAAGTGGTTGATTTTATAGGCAAAAGAATGCCAGGAGACGCAAAGAAATTTAATGCTGACAGGTAGAATTAATTCTACCTCGTCTCCCCAGACTTGGAAGAAGGAAAACAGTCATTGGAAGTGTAAGTCAGAATTAATGCGCACAACTAACAAGTAAAAAAAATTACTGTACGGGTATGTGAACCACTATCCCTAATGATATTGACTGTTAATATTCTACCCAAACATAGTCTGATTTAAACTGAAACTGTTTTTAGATTTTATACACAAATAAGTCAAGTAAAGAATCAGAATTTAATATCAGAACTTAGACTTATGTCAGAACTTAACAGTTACCAGAACATAATTTCTTAACTCGAAAAATGAATGCCTATCTTAGTAAGTCCTCACACAAATTCTGATTTAGATTCTTCAGAACTTAATCATCAGAACATGCAATCAGAATTTGTCCTCAGAATTTGTGCAACGTGACACATAAAATGTTTATCTAAAATAACATAGATCACCACAGTAAGTTTCATCATTCATATGGAGTGTTTAGTGTGTGCATTAAGCTAAATATCAGACAAAGAGTAAAGTCTGATTCACTTCAGTACATCTTAGAAATAAGGCATAACTCAAACTTTACTAAAACCTGTCATTATTATGAAACCTACTATTGAATGAGTTCATGCTTGAGTCCACCTCAACTATTTTGTGCAAATTTTGTGCATCTTTTTAAATTCCATTTTACAGTGGCTTCTCAGTGTAAGTGAGTCACGACTGCTTATCAGAATTTATGCTATTATCAGAGTATTTCTCTAGTAATCATAGAGTGTGAAAAGTCACCACGAAAATATTTTGCTTTTCTGATGCATATTTACTTAATACCAGCAATGCACTTGGGTCGTCCCTTCCACATTTGTACTCTAGATCTCAAAGGAGTACCTGAATTTTAATCCTTGATTCTTTTTCTTTTTCTTTTGATAAGAGAAGTTTATCAGCACTTAGTACATCCAAACAGATTTACTAGCATCAGAACTCAACAGATGAGAAGCAATATTCTAGTTTGTGACTTAGTAATAAGATAGACAAAGTAAACTCAACTAAGCTCAATATCATAATTTGCTTGTGTCAATAGATTTCCACAGAAATAATTACTTCTAACATGGGATCATTAGTATATTGAAGATTACTAGGTCAACATCTAGCACAGATATCCTTATAGGATCGAATAGTTACATAAACAGACACATCATTTTCAGAGTTTAGAAAGTTACATCAGACAACAGTCAGTACTTAAGCAAATTTTCAATTAAGCACAGAATACACAAAGAGAGTAATTTCTGTAATACTGATCACAAAGTCTGATGCATCAGAACAAAACTAAGCAGATTTAGAAAAAGAACCTGAAACCATTCCAAGTTCATTTACCAATCTTGTAAAAGTAGCTTGACACAATGGTTTGGTGAAGATATCTGCTAGTTGTTGATCTGTTGGAACAAAGTGCAATTCCACTGTACCTTCATCCACATGTTCCCTGATGAAGTGGTACCTGATGCTGATGTGCTTTGTCATTGAGTGTTGAACTGGATTACCTGTCATAGCAATAGCACTTTGATTATCACGGTAAATAGGGATTTTGAAATATGTTAACCCATAATCCAGTAACTGATTCTTTATCCAAAGAATCTGTGCACAACAGCTTCCTGCATCAATGTATTCTGCTTCTGCAGTTGATGTGGAAATTGACTTTTGTTTCTTGCTAAACCAAGAAACCAATCTGCCTCCAAGAAATTGGCAGCTTCCACTTGTGCTTTTCCTGTCAATTTTGCAACCTGCAAAATCTGCATCTGAGTAACCTATTAGTTTAAAATCTGATTCTCTGGGATACCACAATCCCAGATCAGCTGTTCCTTTAAGATACTTGAAAATTCTTTTCACAACTGTTAAGTGAGGTTCTCTTGGATCTGCTTAAAATCTTGCACAAAGACATGTAGCATACATGATATCAGGTCTACTAGCAGTTAGATAGAGTAGAGAGCCAATCATACCTCTGTAATCAGTAATATCTACTGATTTACCAGTATCCTTGTCCAGTTTTGTTGCAGTGGCCATGAGAGTGGATGCACTTGAACAATCTTGCATTCCAAATTTCTTCAGCAAGTTTCTGGTGTACTTAGTTTGACAAATAAAAGTGCCTTCTTCATTCTGCTTGACTTGAAGGACCAGAAAATAGCTAAGTTCCCCCATCATACTCATCTGATACCTTGACTGCATCAGTTTGGCAAACTTCTTGCAAAGTCTGTCATTTGTAGACCCAAAAATGATATCATCAACATAAATCTGGACCAGAAGTAAGTCCTTTCCATGGTTGAGGTAGAACAGTGTTTTGTCTATAGTTCCTCTGTTAAATCCATTTTCCAGAAAAAACTGAGCTAAAGTTTCATACCATGCTCTAGGAGCTTGCTTAAGTCCATAAAGTGCTTTATCAAGCCTGTAGATATAATCTGGATATTTGGAATCTACAAAGCCTGGAGGTTGTTCAACATATACTTCTTCCTCCAATTCTCCATTGAGAAAAGCACTTTTCACATCCATTTGAAAGACAGTAAACTTTTTGTGAGCAGCATAAGCCAAAAATATCCTTATGGCTTCCAATCTAGCAACTGGTGCAAATGTTTCATCATAATCAATTCCCTCCTGTTGAGAATATCCTTTTGCAACCAGCCTTGCCTTATTCCTTGTAATTATGCCATCACTATCAGTTTTGTTTCTGAATACCCACTTTGTACCAACAATAGATCTATTCTTTGGTCTTGGTACTAGGGTCCAGACTTTATTTCTTTCAAATTCATTTAACTCTTCCTGCATTGCTTGCACCCAATCAGCATCTTGAAGAGCTTCTTCCACTTTCTTTGGCTCAGTCTGAGAAAGAAAAGAATTGTAAAGACATTCGTTTGAAGTACCTGTTCTAGTTCTGACACTTGCATCAAGATTTCCAATTATCAAATCAGGTGTATGTGATTTAGTCCACTTCCTTGTAGATGGAAGGTTTTCTCTAGAACTGGATGCTCCCCCATGATCCATGTTGTCTTCATTTTCATTTTCTGATGCTCCCCCTGAAACTATGTTCTCTGAGTTGGATTCTTCAGAATTTAGATTTTCAGTACTATCAGAATTTGGCTGATCAGAACTTGACGAATCAGAACTTGAAGAGCCAGATGTATATTCTGATACTTCTTGAGATGTGATAAGATCTTGAGTATGCTCCCCCTGCATAGGTGCATCTTCCTTTTGTGTAGTTACCACAGTTTCAATAACATCAGAGTTTAATCCA
Organism: Apium graveolens; assembly: GCF_009905375.1. Lineage (NCBI taxonomy): Eukaryota > Viridiplantae > Streptophyta > Magnoliopsida > Apiales > Apiaceae > Apium > Apium graveolens. The sequence goes on along the minus strand of NC_133654.1, from coordinate 239,177,398 downwards.
TTAGAGTTTGCAGTATCAGGACTTAGATTGTCAGGATTATCAGTATCAGAATTTGAGTCTTCATTTTCAAATCTCAGCTGATCATGATCAATAAAATCTTCAAGTCCAGTAATCTTCTTGTCATTAAAAGAGACATTGATAGATTCCATGACCACTCTTGTTCTCAAGTTATAGACTCTGAAGGCTTTTGTGGAAAGTGGATATCCAACAAAGATTCTTTCATCAGCTTTTAGATCAAATTTGGATAGCTATTCAGGATGAGTCTTAAGAACAAAACACTTGCATCCAAATACATGAAAATACTTCAGATTTGGCTTCTTTTTCTTCACCATCTCATATGGTGTCTTTCCTTGCTTGTTAATGAGTGTTGCATTTTGAGTAAAACAAGTAGTCTGCACAGCTTCAGCCCAGAAATAGGTTGGAAGCTTTGCTTCTTCAAGCATTGTACGTGCAACTTCAATGAGAGTTCTATTCTTCCTTTCAATAAATCCATTTTGCTGTGGAGTTCCAGGAGCAGAGTATTCCTACTTAATTCCATGGTTTTTGCAGAACTCTTCCATTATCAAATTCTTGAACTCAGTGCCATTATCACTCCTTATGGTTTTCACAGAGTCTTTGAACAATTTATCCAGTTGTTTAACATGATCAATCAAAATAGATGCAATTTCACTTTTTGTGTGCAAGAAATACACCCATGTGTATCTGGTGAACTCATCCACTATGACCAACGCATATTTCTTCTTTGCAATAGACATGACATTCACTGGACCAAATAGATCAACATGTAGTAGATGATAAGGCTCAAGAATTGATGATTCAGTCTTGCTCTTGAATGAGGATTTTCTTTGTTTGGCCTTCTGACAGGAATCACAGAGGCCATCAGGAGCAAATACTGACTTTGGGAGTCCTCTCACAAGATCTTTCTTGACCAACTCATTTATATTGTAGAAATTTAAATGAGAGAGTTTCTTGTGCCAATTCCAGCTTTCTTCAATTGACGCTCTACTCAACAGACAGATTGCAGAACCATCAGTACTTGTTGAATGCTTGGCTTCATAAATGTTACCACGCCTGTATCCTTTCAGAACAACTTTGCCTTTAGATTTACTCACAACTTCACAGTGTTCTTCAAAGAAATCAACATGATAACCTCTGTCACATATTTGACTTATACTCAGCAGATTGTGTTTAAGTCCTGAGACCAGAGCTACTTCTTTAATGATGACATTCTCAAGATTGATATTGCCATATCCCAATGTTTTTCCAATGTTGCCATCTCCATAAGAAACACTTGGGCCAGCTTTCTCCACAAAGTCTGATAGCAGGGCTTTATTTCCAGTCATATGTCCTGAACATCCACTGTCCAGAACCAGGATGTTTTTCCTGTTGCCCTGCAATCACAAAGACCACTAATGATTAGTTTTAAGGACCCATACTTGCTTGGATCCTTTGGCCTTATCAAGTTTGTTAACATTTGCAGCGGATTTAGCATCAGAGTTTATGTTAACATTTTTCTTATCAAAACTTACACTATCAGACTTTGAATCAGTATTTACACTAGAAGGAACAATGGAAACTTTCTTTAAAGAAGGTTTTATTTGATAATAATCATAGTACAAACTATGATATTCCTTACAAGTATAAATGGAATGCCATAAACTACCACAATGAAAATAAGGATTTTGTGGCTTATATCTAACAGACTGACTCTTAACTCCCGACTTTGAAGGTAAGGAGTTTATGTTCTTATTCTTCCTGCAAAAAGAGGCCAGATGGTTAGAACTTCCACAGTTATGACACGTTTTCCTAGGAGCTTTAGGAACAGGCTTACTATCATTGCTTTTATTCACACCTTCCTTTCCATTCCTATTTTTCCTAGGTGATTTTACCTTGTTTGCGTTCTTAACATCTTTCAGCTTATGCTTAAGCTGTTTCTTAGTCATTAAACCTATGTTTACTTCAGCTGTCTTTTCCTGTTTAAGTTTGTCAGAAGTTAATCCGTCTTTAACTTCTGATTTCTCATTATCAGACTTTACGGTTACAAACTTAACAGGTTTTAACTTTGGCTTTTGCTTAACAACAGGCTTAATTTCTACAGTTCCTTTATCATTCTTATCCTCTCCAAAACCTAAGCCCTCTTTCCAATTTTCACTACTTAGCAAATTTTGAGTTGTTCCGCCAGAGTTAGTCCAAGTCCTGATAATCTCTCTTTCCTTTTCTAACTCAGTTTTTAGAGATTCATTCATTTTTAGCACTTCATCCCTAACATAAAAAACATCATCTCTATCCTTCTGAGTTTGATGAAACATAACTAACTCTTTTTCTAAGAAATCATTTCTTTTCTTAAAAGCAAGATTTTCAGAAGTTAATCTTTCACATGTTAAAGTTTGATCTCTATAACTAACAAACATGGTTTTAAGATATCTTCTCAACTCATTAATATCATCAGTATGAAAAACATAAGTAGTCTGAGGTACCTTTGATTCAGCAGCTTCAGAACTGCTTTCAGCACTTGCTTTATCAGCATTTGCCATCAAAGCATAATTCTCCTCACTTTCAGAGTCTGAGGTGTCTGTCCAGCTTTTCTTCTTTGTGACAAGAGCCTTGCCTTTGTCACCTTTCACTTTCTTGCAATCAGGAGATATGTGGCCTTTCTCACCACGGTTATAGAATTTGACATTGGTATAATCTCCTCTATCAGACTTTCCTCCTCTGCCCTCAGATCTTCTGAAATTCTTCTTATCAGAACTTGTACCTTTCCTGGAAAACTTCTTTCCCTTCCTGAACTTCCTGTATGCAATCTTTGTGATCCCTTTCACTATAAGAGCACACAGCTTCATCATCTCCTCATCAGCATCAGTCTCAGGCAAGCTTTCAGATTCTGAGTCATCATCACTTTCAGAACTTGATGACTCAGTATCAGACTTTATGAAAAGAGCTTTACCCTTGTCTTTCCTTGAGGTAGCTGCCTTGGGGGATTCTTCTTCAGCCTTAAGAGCAACTGTCCTTGACTTTCCTCCTTTTCTCTTGCTTCTTTGTTCCATCTCAAGTTCATGAGTCTTGAGCATTCCATAAATTTCATCAAGAGTTGTTTCATCAAGATTGTAGTTGTCTCTTATTGTTGTTGCCTTCAAATCCCAGCATTCAGGAAGAGCTAACAGAAATTTAAGGTTTGAATCTTCAAGACCATACTCCTTATTAACCAGTGACAAATCATTCAAGAGTTTGACAAATCTATCATATAAATCAGTCAATGACTCATTAGCCTTTGAGTCAAAGTGTTCATACTCTTGAGTGAGTATTGTCTTCCTGTTCTTTTTAATTGTATCAGTTCCCTGACACCTTGTTTCCAGAGCATCCCATATCTCCTTTGTAGTCTTGCAGTTAATTACCCTGTTTGACATTACATTATCAATGACACTATGCAGTAAGTGTCGTACCTTAGCATCCTTAGCAATTGATGCGATATCTTCAGCAGTATAATCACTCTTCTCCTTTGGTACAGTCTTTGCTGCTTCACCTGCAACTGCAACAACGAGCTTGGTTGGTTTGAGGTCCTTCCTTGATTCTATCAAGATATTCTGGATCTGTAGCTTCCAGAAATATGGTCATCCTTACCTTCCATATGGCATATTCAGATGGTCTCAGTATGGGAACTCTGATGGTCTCATACCGACTTTGAATTTGTGTCTTTGGAGGTTCTTCAGTTTTGGTAGGCTTAGTTGGAGTTTCTGTGTCAGACATGATTGTGTTTGGATCTTAAATTGTTTGTGCGTTAACAGACAGGCTCTGATACCACTTGTTAGGTCACACACACACTGTAGAGGGGGTGAATACAGTGTAAAGTACAATCAAATCGAACTTTAATATCTCAAGTAACAGAAAATAAACTTTATTGAAACAATAAACTCTGTTACAATATGGAACCGTTACCTCTCAGTGATGAACAAATATCACGAGAGCTGCTAGGGTTACAATGAATAATATTTTCGATAATGATAACACTTATAGTGTAAACCCTATGTCTGTGTTTATATACTACACAGTTACAAGATAATCGCTAATTGATATGGAATATAATTCTGCTTCCTAAAATATATCAATCATATATCTTTTCTTCCAAGTATTCTATTCTTCATAGAATTCCTTCTTCATGCATATCTCTTCTTATGTTTGTCTCGATCTTCTTTCCTTTAATCAGCTGCTGTCCTTATCTGAACGTCCTTAAGTTCTGATATCCATCTTCTGATAATTATCTCCTGATAATATAAGTACTGATATCCTTAAGTCCTGACTTCCAGTAAGTACCGATTTATCCTGTTTAAGTAAGATCTGAAAACTAAACATAAATCATATTAGCCATGACATTATCAAATATATCTAACAGGGACTATTCCAATACAAACCAATTTTAGAATAGAAACTAGAAACCAAATATATTTTTTAAATTACTTCGAAATATAACACATATGGTATGCAAAATGACCGTTGAGAGGTGGAGAAAAATATAGTGAAGTCGGATTTTAAAAACTTATCGTTTGACGGGAAAAATTAAATTAAAAATGGAGGGGGAAAGCTGATATTGTTTGTGGGATTGTGCATATTTGTTGAGTGTGGTGCTTTTAGGGGGACCATTAGATTATATTGATCTAAGAGTAAGTCCAACAGCCTCTGAACTCAATACTTAAATATAATATAAAACATTAGTTCTTAGTGAATTAAGACATGAATAAGGATATTTGTCTCCGACAATATTACTTATACTTGTTCCTTATTTAATATTTTATTATTAAAAATACATCACATCAATTAAAATTTAACATTTAAGAGAGAGAAAAAGATAGTGGTTCCCTAATATATTATAAATTAATAGTTAGAAGATCCTTAAAAAGATGAGGCAAGTACCTAAAAATAAGAAGTGAGAGGAGGCTCTTAACTTTTTAAAGAAGTACTAAGATATTGTTGGAGCACAAATTATGTTCAAAATTCTTATAATCAAATTTAAAAGGCCATAAGTAGTCTGTTGGGCTTGATCTAATAGCTCAGATTAGTTTCTAGTTTCTAGTTTATATTTTAAATTTAGTTTATATTTGTCATTCCCCTATATATATATATATATATTATAATAGCAAAGAAGTAGAAAGCCTCCAAAACATTTTAAAATATTTTTCATGAATTCTTATTTTTCTGAATTTTTAAATAAAATTGTTTTCTAGCATTTAATAGCATATTGATGATCATTAATTACCCCTATTAATATATATATATATTACTTTATTTTATTTATATAAAAGTTAGGTGAACCTTTTTTAATATTATTGTATCATTTTATATTATCTTTTCAAGATTAATATTTGAATCCCACGTGAAAAAATTTTATGATTATGCCTTCTGAGCCTGTCGCTTAAATGTGGTTTACATTGGTTCAAGTGATTTGCAGGCTATTACGTGAACCCGTAGGGTTTACCCAGTGCGCACCCGAAGGGTAGCGGCTACGGGTTATCTACAATAAAAAATAAATATTCGAGACGATCTTAGTTTTTGATCAATCATTTATCACGCACCATCATAAGTTACGAAAATTTCTATATTTTTCGGTTTACATCGATATTATGTATACAAGTAATATAAGTTGGTTTTATTTTTGCACGTGAATACATGAAATTTGATCAATCCTATTAAGTTTAACCAATCCCACACATTTCTAAAATGGTTAAAACAATAAAATATTATACATTATTCATTTCATTATATTTTAACTAGATAAATTAATATTTTAATCAAATATATTCTTAGACTAATACTGAACATTTATATTATGAGAGAAGGTTCGACTTTTAAAGTGTTATTTAGTGATACTTAAAATTTACAGTTTTATTACGTCCATACGATTAATGTGATTTTTTGTATTTTTTACCATTATTAAAATATTTAATATCTAATTAGAGTATTCTTTCAACTAATTATTCAAGTAAATTGCTTTGAATCAATTTCTGTTAAACTCTTAAAAGAATTACTAAATTATTTTTTAGTAATGCAATTTCATTTTTAATATTTTAATAAGTAAAATGTTTGTATGTTATTTTATTATAATGTGTCGAAGTTATCAATATTAAATATATCTAAATAACGTTCGCAAAAGTTGACACCCTTTAATAACATACAGCCATTTTAATTCTATTATTCATTCATTTCGTTTATCGTAAGAATTATGTTCATTTGTAATTGTTATTCTTTATATTTATAATTTTTCAAGATTATTAAAACTTTAGATATATCATGAGAGTATTTTTCAAGTACTCATGATTCATGTAAATTATTTTAAATCATTTTTTGTGAAAATCTATTAAAAAAAAGAAATTTGTTCGCTAAAAAAGAATGAAGGAAGACTCAATAAATTAAGTACATATTTTATGAAGTTTCTTTCAACTATGTAACCGAATTTATGAATAATTTAAGCCAAATAATCAATAAATTTGATGATTTTTATTTATCACTTGAGAAACGTTCACAAATATAAATTTTTGTTGTCCTACAAAAGATTTTGTCAAACACAAAATTTATTATTATAACTTCCGTAACACATAACATGCAATTTTCATTTCACTTTATTGTATTAACTATCACAAAATTAACCTCGATAAATAATATAATTAAATACATATTTTCAAAAAAGAACTCGGTGCCACGCACGGCTTTACGTCATAGTTGTTATATAGATCCAAAACTGAATTGAAATTGTAAGTGGTATACTTTCAATGCCGAATATTCATCAACAAAATATGATATTAATATGAATTGTATTTTTTAATGGGATGACAATGGTATTTATTAGTAAAATTTATTTACGTTGCTAAATGCTCGGCTATATTTCTTGATTTTTAATTTTCTACATTAGAAAATATATAATTATAAATATTTGAACTTAGATATCTCTAAAACAAAACATTCTAACGGGGATCACATTATAAAATTACGTTACAAATATTATAAATTGTTTGGCAAAAAGAAAGATATCTTTAAAATGAGGCAATAATTGTGATGTACGAAGGGGATCGAATGTACAACAATATTTAACTAATTAACATATCTTTGCACAAAATTAATATAGCATGCAGATTGTAACAAAATAAAAATCCGATCCCTATGCCAACTAACTAATTATTATTGCATAATTCAAATTATCAAATTTCAAATGATATCTCTCTACATAAATGTTACTATTATATGATCTTACCTAACTCCGAGCGAGATATCATAATAACTTTTATAAACCTCCCAAGTAATTAAATCACAAATTAAATCTTTTTCAAATCCCCGAATATTGGCCTCGGTATCTATATTTCATTGCTACAATCCGAAAGATATCATTATTATCTATAAATTTATGAATAGACGAAATGACAAGAATAGCCTTTTAAAACACGTTGGTGCCACCAGTCACTGACTGCCAAGTCATCACACGCTCCCCTATATATACACAAGCAGCGTTTCAGACCAGCAGATCAAGTAAACACACACATATTAAAAATGGCGTTGTTGTCTAGGGTTGTAATAAACTACAGTGTTGTGTTTTTGGGTTTAGTTTTGTTGATTGGATCGATATGTAAAGCAGATGAGAGTAGTGAAAGTGTAATTGAGCATGTTTTGACGTTGGATCATTCTAATCTCACTCAGACCGTTGCCAAACATGATTTTATCGTTGTCGAATTTTACGCTCCTTGGTAACTTTTCTTATTTTGTCTTATTCAATTTACAATTTTTTTTTAATTTTTGTGTATGTTTGTTATGCTTATGTTGTTTATTAGGTATTTACACGTATAAATGTTGATTAAACTCAGCTTTTGTGAAATTAATAATTCTGTTGTATACTTAAAGGCTGATGTTTGTCTATGTTTGATTTGATCATGTTGTTTATGTTTTTGTATGTATAAATGTTGATGAAACTCTGCTTTTGTGTGTATCTATGTTCCAAAATCATGTCCAATGCATGTGTAATTATCAATTGACATTCTGGTGCCTTTCATTTTCAACAAATTGTTTTGTTTAATTTAGATACAGAGACTGTAACTTAAAAATGTGGGGGCCCTCATTTGTTTATTTATTTTATTTCTTTAAATTAAAATTGGTACTTATTGCAGGTGTGGACATTGTAAGAATCTTGCACCAGAGGTATTACTAGTTGTCTATGTTGTGTAATTACAGTAGTTTTTATCTATGTATTGGTTTTATGATGGACTGACTGATGCATTTGTCTGATGTATAGTATGAGAAAGCTGCTTCGGTATTGAGCAGTCATGACCCTCCGATTGTTTTGGCGAAATATGATGCAAATGAAGAAGCAAACAAGGAGCTTGCTAAACAGTTTGAGATTCGAGGTTTCCCTACTATAAAGATTTTAAGGAATGGAGGCAAACAATCTCAAGAATATAAAGGTCCTCGTGAAGCTGACGGAATAGTATCGTATTTGAAGAAACAAGTTGGACCTGCTTCTACTGAAATCAAATCTGCCGAAGATACCAGCAGTTTTATAGATGAAAAGAAGATTACCCTTGTAACTTTATCCCACTCTGCTTTGTCCTTGTAATTCAGTTTTATGTGGCTTGACAAATGGATTACCCTTATAAGTTTATCTGATTCCAAGGTATATTTGAAATTTAGGTATTATTGAGGTGCTAACTCTTTTGTTTCTTGTGTTTTAGATTGGACTGTTTCCCGTCCTTTCCGGGGAGGAATTTGATAACTTCACAGCTGTAGCTGAGAAATTGCGCTCTGACTATGACTTTGGTCACACTTTGGATGCCAAACTCATTCCCAAGGGTGATTCCAAAATTTCCAAACCAACCCTTAGGCTGCTCAAGCCATTTGACGAACCCTTTGTTGATTCTCAGGTTAAAACTCAAAATCTTGGTTTGAATTGGTAGTACAATTCAATTCTTTGAATTTCAATACTTTTAAGCATTAAAATCCCAGTCTCTAACCCTGTCACCTCTTTTGAGCTTGCAGAATTTCCAAGTCGAAGCTGTGGAGAAGTTTATTGAAGAATCTAGTGTGCCTACCGTGACTCTTTTCAACAAAGACCCAAATAACCATCCTTTCCTTGTCAAATATTTTGACAGCCCTGCTTCCAAGGTACCTTGGTTTCAGCTGCTTAGAGGACAGTGGCCAAAAGTTTTACCTTACGGTTCCTCAAATGGTAATTGTTTTCTTATTTGAACAAATTACATAATATTTAATTTGTTTTGCTTCAGGCAATGCTATTTGTAAACTTCAGTACTGAGAAGTTTGATGATTTCAAGACAAAGTTCAATGAAGTTGCTGCTGAACACAAAGGAAAGGGACTAAGCTTTCTCTTGGGTGATCTTGAGGCCAGTCAAGGCGCTTTTCAGGTTATCAGCTCATTAGCAATATCATCAAGCTTGTACTGGGTTTGTGTTATTGACTTGATATCTAATGCGATATGTGGCTTTTCCTTACTGTCTTGAATGAACAGTATTTTGGGCTGAGTGAAGATCAGGCGCCTGTCATCCTCATACAGACTAGTGATGGTCAGAAATATCTTAAGGCAAATGTTGAAGCTGATCAAATTGCACCTTGGTTGAAGGAATACACGGTATTTTGGTTCTCTAATTTTGTCATCTTTATGGTGTTACTGTTGTATCCTATTATTTTTATAGTCCTATGAAAACTGTTTTCCGATTGGTCTGTTGTGGGTCAACTATGTTTCTGTTTCCCTACCAAGCACTCTCTTTTCTATTCTTGCTCCTCTAACTTCTGCACCAACTTTCTAGGACGGAAATTTGAAGCCATATGTGAAGTCAGAGCCTATCCCTGAAGTTAACAATGAACCTGTGAAGGTGGTTGTTCGTGACAGCATTCAAGACTTGGTTCTCAACTCTGGAAAGAATGGTACGTGTATAAATTTTGTTATTGCCTGATCCATTTTCTCTCTATAACTAGCTTGTTTTGATAGACATGGTTTGTGGTCTGTAAAGAGCTTGCCTTAAAACTGACTTTTCTCCTTCATTGTGTTTTACTATACAAATAAAAATAAAATCAATAACTACATTTCACAAAATCTTGCAGTTCTGCTCGAGTTCTATGCACCTTGGTGTGGACACTGTAAGAAACTGGCTCCAATTTTGGACGAAGTTGCTGTCTCATTTGAGAATGATCCTGATGTCGTGATTGCAAAATTTGTAAGCATATCTTTTATGCCCAATTTATCTGGTTTCTTAACAGCTGGTTGCGTAAATTAGTGTTCAACTGACCATGCCTTCTTAATATGTCATTCTTGCTTGCCTGCGTAGGATGCTACAACAAATGATGTTCCAGGTGACACTTTTGAAGTTCAGGGCTTCCCCACTTTGTACTTGAGATCAGCAACCGGAAGAGTGGTGCAGTATCAAGGAGACAGAACAAAGGAAGATTTGATTGAATTTGTTCAAAAGAACCGGGATACCAATGCGAAGCCAGTCTCAGTCAAGTCAGAGCCGACTCCTAAATCAGAACCGGCTGCTAAATCAGATTCCGCTACTAAATCAGAGTCTGCAAAAGATGAGCTATGAGAAATGTAAGTGAAAATTGCTACATATATTTACTTTTAACCAAAGTGAGGGTGCTGTTGTATCTGTTGAATAATATATTTTTTTTGCATCTTTGGATATTGCAGTCATACCTCAAGCAGCATAGCAGACAGATGAAACAAGCTCTAGAGAAGAATTAGAATATGTAGAGGTCACTAGAATACATGTAATAGTACATGAAGAGGCTTATAGCTGTTTGTAACAGTTTTATTAGCTCAAATTAAATAAAACATCAGTTGTGACAAAGTTAAGTTTTGTTTTGTTTATCTGTTTACGTCTTCTGAATGTCTTTTTGACGTATTGCTTTTACTGGTAGCTTCTTTAAGTGTGTTTGTATCACTGAAATTGTTTGGACAAGTGTTTGATACATACTGGGGCTTTGCAAAACTGGGAACAGTACCTCATTGCTTAAATTAATGTGAATTCAATTTACTAGCTCTGGGAGCGTGCAAACGAGGAAGAAGATCTGTAAAGTTTATTTTCCTCTTTTTCATAGTCTATTTGGAGAAAATAATTAGCATAATTTTCTGGAAACTTTTTTTGAGACCAGGATGGTGGAGGGCATCTGCCAAAAAACCTTCACCTTCAATTTGACAAGCTTTAATTGCATTTTCCCAAAAATGCTTGTAACATTCTAGTACTCACCCTTTTATTGTTATTGGAGTTGATCGAACTCCACGTCTTGTAATAATTGAGCTTGATGTAACATGAACTCCACGTCCAAACAAGCTGGATTATTTCGTTTTTGATCATTATTATGTGTGGACAATTGGGCTTGCCATGCATTTTATTACTCCGTCAAGTCATGCAGCTAGGCAATCAGAATATCAAATCATTGCCATGGTGGTATATCTATGGAATAATGGATATTGCTAATGTTGCAATCGGAATGGGTGCTCAATGAGCATACAAATCTTTGCAGATGCACAGGAGATAATGGTAACACTGCTACCTTCTAATTTGTCTACTCTGTTTTTATTTAATATTCACATTATCTTTGCGTAGATTGAAATTTGAAAAGCCAGCTTAATGATCCATGTCAATGAATCATCTCTGTTTTCTGTAACATCAACAATTCCAGCACTAACTTGGTTAGATGATCTACGCCCAAATCATTATGCATGTTTTAGTTTATTGAAACTCCATGTTCCATCAAATTATATTAACTGCACTAGATTCCAGATACAAATTGAATGCACGTTTTCCTTCATGTAAAGTGTAAACATATCCGCAAAACACAGATGAACGTTCATAAAGTATTAAGCTTGGTGGATTTTAACATTACTAATCAAACAACAACTTCAGCTAAGCCCATTCAAGATAAAGCCCCACGACAATATGCCATCATATTAGTTCAACAGTCCATTAGCCCATCTCCAATATCCAAAAATCTAAATTTGGATTACCAACTAATCCAAATATTAATATTGATCCAATTTTCTCACCAACTCCAACTGTGATCCAAATATTTGATCCACATTACTTTTTATATATAATAATATATAAATATCATATTAAGTAATTTTATCTTAAATTTATCATTTAATCATTATTAACAATTTATATGACATTTCATAAATTAATTAAATTAAAAAAATCAATTTAAAATCTCATAAACTACAAATTAATTTAATCATTATTAACAATTTATATTATTCTGTTATTAATTATATAATTAAATAATCAAAAATCAATTTAAAATCTCATAAACTACAAATAACAAAAACATTATTTTATATTAAATCAAGTGATCCAAATTTGGATCAATGTTTGGATCACTACTGTTCACTGATCACCATTTGGATCACTGTTGAAATAAAATTTGGGATAATATGTCCAAATTTGGATCACTGTTGGATTTGCCCTTAGAGTATACTAACCGATGATACGTGCAAACAAGAGCGGGTACCTAGCTTTTGATTTTTTTTTCCTAACTTGATTGCATAAGCTAGGGTTAAAGTACCAAAGTAGCGGTACTAAAGTATCAATGAAAACATAATTGATTCCTTTGAACTGCGATGAATTGATCTTGTTTTAGTTGTACTTCTAAGTTTACTAATCTCCTTTTACTTGCTTAAAAATAAATTTAAGGATTGATTTTATGTTTCATGTTCTTCCCATAGACGGTATAATTTTCATATAAAAGAAGTTGGGCGGAGTTTAATTTATCATGAGTTAACTTCAAAAGACATGGGCTGGATAATGGAAAACTTTTAAAAGAAAAAAAAATCCCGTGGGCTGCAGCCCACCACAACCTTTAGCTCCACCTCTACAATATTAATAGATCCCCTAACATTTTTATCAATTTTCCTACCTTATATTTACTCCAACTTATTTCAAAGGACTCATATCTCCTCATTTCGGTCACTTTCGGTCTACACTGCTATTGGTTTATTATCTTTTAAATCCGCTCATCCTTATAAATGTACATGATAATTTTTTTGACCGTCCCTCTTTTATCTTTGATGACTTTAAAGTTGCGCATCCTTCTTCATTCATACCAGATCTCATTCATATTTGATAATCTTTCATTAAACCTCTGAAATTAGATCACTTTTGAAGCGTTGTGATCATATTCATAACTGGGATGATGACTATAATGACGATATATGTGATGGTATATAAGACGATCTACACATAAATTTATGATATTCCATCTAATCACATTAATTTATTTAAATTTTAAGATCTGAAAGTTTTTGTATTTGCTTTGATTTATTAACTTTGATAATATATCTAGATTAGAAATATGAAATATGGATTATTTATAATTTTCTTTTAAGAATTTTTTTCCTAGCTTAATAATATGATTAACGGATGCCAATTAGAATAGTCGATCCAATATATGTGTATTTTTTGTAAAATAAAATATGAATATTAATTAAAAATATGATATTAGTGTTGTGCAAAACATGCCTGTTATAACAAGATTAAGTCATATTGACAGCCCTAAGATTAAGTTGTATGATAATTAATATTTGTATTCTGTAATTGTATTTCTTGAGTTTGTAAAAATATTTAGTAGATTAGACTGGGGAATTTTTTGTGAATAGTTTTCAAGCTAAACAATAAACTCTTGAAGAAGATCAAATTCTGATCATACCTCGGATAAAAGTGTAGCAGTTTGGAGTTGAATAATGTTGTTCTAAGAAAAATATTCTAAGTCAAGATATCGACAAGTCACATATTAAGGGATATCGAGAAGTCTGTCGAGAAGTCCAAAATGACTTGTAGAGAAGTCCCAAGAGATATCGACAAGTCATTTTTATATGTAAAGATCTCAGATATCGACAAGTCAAATGAAGATGTAGAGAACTGGAGATATCGACAAGTCAATACCTCATGGAGAGATCTCAGATATATCGATAAATCAAAATGTGTATATAGAGATGTCAGAGATATCGACAAGTCATTTCCGTATGTAGAAATCTCATAGATATCGACAAGTCAAATTTTTCATGTAGAGAACTCAAGGTGTCGACAAGTCAAAAGCCCATGCAGAGAAATGGAGATGTTGACAAGTCATTTACATATGTCGAGAACTCGAGATATCGATAAGTCATTTTACTTATCGATATGTCACTTCTCTACTGAACAAAAAGAGATCTCGACATACTATCTCAAATTCAGAATACAGACAAGTTCACAATTCAAGATTATCCGTCAACAAACAATTCATTCACTGAATTGGAAAGACTACAAAAGCAGCTTGAAGAATAAAAGATCAAGGGCTAAGATTCACTGGACAAAGGATGGTCACAGACCTACAAGATTCTGCACAGATTTGCTAACACTAGAAAATGACATAGACAAGGTTGCTTTAGAAATTGGTTTAGTACATTTTAGTGCAAGTTTTGTAAACCCTTATTGCTAATTTATAAAGCATGCATAGGTGTAACACCTCATTTTTAATAATAAAAGGAGATATTACTTAAAATCCATAAACCAGTAAACAGAGCACTAATATATTTATAAATAATAATTAAACAGTCTAAAAATCTCCAAAATAATATTAAATCTCCAAACTGTCTAAACCAATAATATAAATGCTAAATTCTCTAAATAAATAATTAAGTCTAGATAATGATAAAGTCTGAAATCCTAATCAATGAAATGGGGTAGCTCTCCATCACACAGTCCCAGATCCCCCTAAGCACCTGCCAAAAAAAGAATACGGCATGAGCCAAACGCCCAGTACGGATTTGGAATACAGTTTATAAAATAAAAATCAGAAATGAAGATTTCACAATTTTATAATAAAAAAATAATTTTTAAAACAAGCATGCCTGAAACAACGAGGGGTTAGGATATTTCATACCGAGATTAGAAAAGATACAAATACATACATCATAGGGTACTTAATGCGTGTAACAGAATGGATAACGTATATGGCATATACAATGTCACCATAAATCAAATCACAAATCAAACTTTGTATGCACCCACGTATCCTGAAACAAATATCAAATGCGCA
Source organism: Apium graveolens (assembly GCF_009905375.1). Lineage (NCBI taxonomy): Eukaryota > Viridiplantae > Streptophyta > Magnoliopsida > Apiales > Apiaceae > Apium > Apium graveolens. The sequence continues at coordinate 239,162,338 of NC_133654.1, read as the reverse complement.
AAAACTCCTCCCAAGAGCTAACAGAAGGATACGCCGTGACCAATCACACTGCCACGAAAGTGTCATGTCACTAGTGCCGCAATGACATGGTTGTAGTACCTCTACAGCTGGTTAACTCGGTATACCCTAAATTACTAAGGGTTCAAAATAAAAATATTCTCGCCAAATTTAAAATCACCTGAGACAAGTAATTCAGATTTCCATAACATAGGGTGTCATAAATTATTATTGAAAACCGCATGAACAGATATTTAAAATTTTCCAAATCAATTTTAAAATAATTTTCGGAAGTCAAAACGGTCATATCAAATTTTTAATGTAACGAGCAGGATACAAAAATGAATGAGTTAAATATATTCAAATGCCAAGAAGAGTAGCACTGAATAAAAGAGGACATAATCCGTACCTTAAATATCGCAACTAAAATACTAATAAAATCTGAAACGATCCGCTAACTCCCCGATCCGCGATCTAAATACAAAATTATAATTTATGATTAATAAATATATATATATATATTATAATCAATTACTATTAATTAATTATTAAAACTTATAACTAGTTTACATGATTTTTAATCTGGTTATTAGTCTCAGTAAACACTGCTGCATGACACTGTGACATATTTATATACATGCTAATTTAGACCAGACTAAACCATGTGAATGTATACACTAATGTGAAATATGATACTATGCTGAAAAAGTCATCATGTCAATAAAATATTTAATAAATAGGCTAATTATTACGCATGTGAAATCTGATTACCATGCATGCAACATATGGTATAATTATTTAATTATTAACTACATCCAATTTCCAAGATTTATCTAGTTGAAAAAGATAGTAGCCACATTCAAATTTTCAATATAAATAATATATTTTCAAGAGTATAAGCTATTATTAATAAATATTATATTTACAGTAATATTACTGAAAAGACCTTACCTAGCTCATGCAACCAAATTCAGGTAGGATAACTCTCAACTTAATTAACTAGTATTATTAATATACCATTCTCCAATTTAACTAATTAAATAATGATACCTATACATGATATATATTAAAATTGTGGTAGCATAAATATAATATTTGACAGAGACTTCTTAGACACTAAATGCTTACTGTTAAATATCAAATATGTAATTCATCGGCCATGTAACAAGCATACACATTCTATCACTCTTAATAGCCAACAAAATCATGATCAAAATATATGTCTAGAAATAATTTAATCCGGGGAGTTGTAAACACTATCAAAACTCTCAATACCAATTAATTATATATATAATATTCATGAGACCCTTTAATATATATATATATATATATATATATTTAAAACAGGGCATGACTCAATTCTGTATCGGACTACAAAAAAAAATTAGCAAACGAATTTCATAATTCAAACATATGTTATAAGATAGTAATTGCTAAAATATATAAGGCACACATATGATGTTAACAATCAATACTTATTCACTGACATAAGCAGCAGACACACGAGTTATCAGACATGCCAAATTGGTAATGTTCCTCAATAATAATATATTACATATATTACATATATTTAACTAACATGAATATGAAATTAGTTAAATAAAGTTGTAGACATAGAGTACATGTACCTTTTATTCACGAATATTAACGCTCTCTCTCTCTCTGCTTCTATTCTATTGCGCCACTGCGATTTCAGTCTATTATCTGATTCACAATTGTGTTTGATTTAATGTCACTATATATACAGGCATAGGTTACCCGACTTGCGTTAGAATTGTGTTAGAATTTGTGAACTCCTTCTTTTCTTTATCTAATTAGTGATTTAATTAATTATCTCAGTTGGAGTATTATTATTATTATTATTATTATTATTATTATTATTATTATTATTAGTATTATCTAAAATTCACGTATATTACATATATATCCCTTCAAAAGGATTCTGTTCCCGAAATCAAACGAAACTAAATACCCGTACCTGAATTGAATAAATGCGGATATTTCTTACGAATAGATTCTTATAATTCCCAGGTAGCCTCTCTCTCCGAATGATTTTTCCACAAAACTTTCACAAACGAAATGGTGTTCTTCCTCAAAACTCGCTCATCTCGAGTTAAGATAGTCTCAGCTTCCTCCTCACACGAAAGATCCTATCTAATCTTATGCAATGGATAATGAACTACATGTAGTGGATGATATTTATAGCCTCTCAATACCGACACATGAAACACATTATGTACGTGAGATATTGTGGTGGCAACGCAACTCTATAAGACATTTCCCCCACTTTCTCCATAACATCAAAAGGTCCAATATACCTCGGACTAAGCTTCCCCTTAATACCAAAACGCTTCACACCCTTACAAGGCGACACCTTCAAGAACACATGGTCACCCGGCTCAAATCCACCAAACTTCCGATGTTGATCAACATAACTCTTTTGACGCGATCGAGCTTCCTTCAAACTTTCTTTAACTTTCTCTACCTTCTCATTAGTGATTCTAATCAGCTCCGATCATTCAATGACTCTCTCTCCAACCTCATCCTAACAAGATGGTGCCCTCCATCTTCTACCATACAAAACCTCAATTGGAAGCATACCAATACTCGCGTGCCAACTGTTATTGTACGCAAACTCTACCAGATACAAATATTTATCCCAATCACCTGTCCACTCTAAAGCACATGCCCTCAACATATCCTCCAACATCTGGATCGTCCTCTCTGACTGTCCATCGGTCTGCGAATGATAAGTTGTACTAAAATTAAGTCTCGTACCCCAAACTTGCTGGAACCCCTTCCAAAAATGCGATGTAAACCACGTATCTCTGTCAGAAACTATCGATACAGGCACACCATGAATTTTAACAATATCTCGCTGAAAAATCTCTGCCAACTCATGAACAGGAGCAGTCTCTCTAATAGGTAAGAAGTGAGCGGACTTAGTAAGTCTATCAACCACCACTCATATGACATCATTCTTCTTGAAGTTCCTTGGTAAATGAGTCACAAAATCCATAGTTTGTTTTTCCACTTCCAAACTGGAATATCTAGCTACTGCAATAATCCACTAGGCCTCTGATGGTCTATCTTCACTTGTTGACATGTAAGACATTTTTCCACAAATTCAGCTATATCCCCCTTCATTCCTCCCATCAAAAGTGCTTCTTCAAATCTCCATACATCTTAGTGGAACCTGGATGAATAGAGAATGAAGAACTATGAGCCTCCTTTAAAATTTCCTCACGAATTGTCGTGTCTGCGGCCACATATAATTTACTACCCAACCATATCACACCCTCATCATTAACACGAAAATGTTTTTGCTTGCCACCTCAGATCTAATAATATCCAAACCTGCATCATTCTTCTGAGCTTCCTTAACCCTTGAAACAAGAATCGGTTCCACTTTCAAACTTGCAATACTACCACTCGATCCTCTAACATACAACTCAACATTCAAGCGCTCCAAATCTGAAAGAAGATGCGACTGAGTAATGAGAGATGCAACACTCCCCAAGTTCTTCCTACAAAGAGCGTTTGCCACTACATTCGCCTTTCCTAGATGGTACTGAATATTTGCATCATAATCCTTAAGAAGTTCAAGCCACCTCCGCTGCCTCATAATAAACTCATATTGAGTAAAGATATATTTGAGACTCATGTGATCAGTAAAAATGTCATAAGTCTCTCCATAAAGATAATGTCTCCAAATCTTCAAAGCAAAGACCAGTGCTGCTAACTGCAAGTCATGGGTAGTATAGTTCACCTCATAGGGTTTAAGCTGCCTAGAAGTGTAAGAAATCACTTTCCCATGCTGCATAAGAACACACCCCAATCATCTCTTAAAAGCATCACTATAAACCTGAAAACCTCCATTCCCTGATGGAAACACAAGTTATTAGGAATATGTTGTGTACTTGAGGATAACTTGAACAAAACACTTAGTATATTTTATTTAAGTGAAATTTATAGTTTTTAACGGATGATCATTTCAACATCTGTTGAAAGAGTAGCTTATGCAATAATAAGATTAGTAGCACATTTCTACATACTTAAATAGCTTAGTGATCTAGATGTTGTAGAATGTTTAAGTCATGTTGATTACTAGATTGATATGCAAGATAGGTTAGATAACTGTAAATATTATGTGGCGCCCTCCAAACCCGGATCAGAAGTTTGGGGTCCACACACACACCTTAATTATAACCTGCTTATAACAATATTAAAGATACTAATAATATATGCAATGACCCTACTTACCAACCACCACGGACCGCAACAGGTTAAAGTATGCACACAAGCCAAACACACTAATATATTACAAACCGTTCAAATCCCAACTATTTCAAATTCAAACTGAGTATTAAACATTATTACAAACTTTTACAAACTTAAATTATTCCAAAAGAAGCCTACTAGCTCAGCTTTCTCAACCTGAACCCCTAGCTCTCGCGCTGGACTGGGGATCCTCTTTACCAACTGGTTCCTTTTTAACTGGAAAGAATATAAACAACATCGCACAAATGAGCTAACTAGCTCAGCAAGTCACAATGACAAAACTGAGAATAATGATCATCAGGTGAATATGGTTATGATATCAAGTGAACAATGGATTATGATTTAGAATTGGATATTATACTTTTAATTTAAAACCAAGGTAAGGCTGCTGATCAGTCACGCACTAACCCCGAGCAAGGCACACAGCATTGCTCTAACTACTGGATCCAAGGCACACATTGGCCTAACTTGACCATTATATGGTCTGACCACGAATCTGGTCCACAATTTTATAAAAACAATCCAATTCTAGCATAATAACAGAATATGCAATAATAAACAATAACCAAAATCATTAACAACAATAAATGTTTAACAATGAAAGGGTTTCAATCCTTGTAAGGATCAATAAGGTACTTTCAAAGCTTGAATGCTGGGTAATGAAAGAATTGGATAATAAAGGAAACAACGTTTTAGGGTTTCAAGGATTTGGTCTTTCAAAGCATAAGATATCATGGATTGAGTATATAATAATTCAGTTCAGTGTCTGGTATTTAGTTTGTATATATTTGTGGAGTAGTATCGTAGATTTGTGGTTCGTGTTTGGGTATACAATAACCAATGGCTTAGAAAGAATATGGTTCATAGCTCAAGAACAATAACTGAAATCAGGATTTAGGTTTTCGTGCTTCAAAACACTTGCAATGTCAACAAGATTATCAAGAATTATAATATCTCGAGAAAGTTCAGAACACTTGCCTGATATTAGCTTACTATCCTGCACTTGCTTTCAATCACAATCGTCTTACTCCTCAACTACCTGTTTCCCTTTCCTACGCCTTGCCTCTTCTGCTCACATATCATAAGCATCTATCAATCATCAACTCACAGGATTCTATTCAACACATACTTCTATCTACCCTTCGTTTTACCCAAATCCGATTAACAGATTGAAATCTATGCAATAACCAAGTAAACACCGAATATATAGACTGATAGTCAAACAACAGGTTACGTATAACACATAATACATCACGTAATCAATGACATATCATCTATAAAGAAGTCTCGGGTCATAAATATGCTTTCGGGTATTTAAAATGATTTTTAAAACATTTTTCGGAATTAAAACGGGTCGTTGGATCAATTTCGGGTTAATAAACAGGGTTCGGTTGGCCCATTCTGGCTCCGAAATAATTTTAGAATAATTATCGAGCCTTGGAAATAATTTAGAATAATATTTTAAAGCTCGAAACTATTTTTCAGAATTTTTAAATCATTTTTAAATAATTAAATCTAATTAAATAACTAATTAAAATCAATTAATCAATTAATTTTCGAATTAATTGACCAATTAATCAATTATAAATTAACTGAAATTAATTAACTAATTAATTCAGATTTATTTGTGAATTAAAAATAATTTTCGGAATTAAAATAATAATTTTCAGAATTTTCAGAAATTAAAAATGAATTTTTATAATAAAAATAAATAGGAAATATGATTTTTAAACATTTTATAAACAGGAATCCTATTTTTGAAAACTTTGCAAACTACAGGGACTAAACTTCACCATCTTCAAAAATACAGGGACTAAACTGCAATTTTGCAGTTTCAGTCGCCGGAAAATCGGGGGTGGCCGGAGAAGACGATCCCGGCGTCCTCACCCCACCAACACCTCCAGATCAACACTACACAACACCAGGAACTTGTTCATGCATTCAAAACATTCTAATCATCCCTGTTCTGGCCGGAAATTGGCCAAGAACATCGCCGGTTTCCTGCGAACATCGCAAATCTTTAAAACACAACTCCCTTCGATTCAAGCATCCTCTGTTAACGAGCTATATATCAATCGATTGCAAATTTTATAAGGAACACAACCCACTATAAATCAACAGCTAATAACCCCTGAATCAAAAACCCCCAAATTTCAATTGAAAACATTCATACGGGTTATAAACCCTAATTTTGAAATTCGAAAATTAAACCCACTTTTGAGCATGTTATTGAACTCCAAATCAGACGTATGACATATGAAAATCATCAGGAAAACAAGCTCTACAACATGCAATCATCAAATCATACAAACAATCATCCAAACAAAAATTCATATTTTTAATAAAATAAATTCGAAAATAAATAAATTTTTAGAAAAATACCCTTGATTTCTGCAGTAAAATAAAGCTCAGAATCTGATAGAACACCTCAAATCCTTCGTTTTGGTTACTCAAGCTTTAAAAACAGAGATCGGTAACGCCTTCGTTTTGCTGTTTGATTCTTAGAACAGTTTATGTAATTAGGGTTTTTCTCTGAAAATTATATAATTAACTATCTGCAAATGATTTTGATACGAAATAAAATACGGAAAAAGGCTATTTATAATTACGGAAAATTTGTATCCCGTTGTATCATTCCGGATATAAAATAGTACGTTTATCTGTAAAAACTGATCCAAACGGTATCGGTTTTCGGGATAATTATCCAAATTAGTACAATTTGTACTGCGGTCTTGGTCTCAGCGCCTGGTTACACGTATTACGAAGTGATAATTGGGATAGTTTAATAAAAACTCCCGTTTATCGAAAATACGGGTTTTATTGATTTACCGAAACGAATATTGTATCGAAAATGTTGCGCCGGGACCCGCGCAGGACAAACCGTAAGCCGAATCGAAAAAGTCGAAACATGAAAAATGCTCGGAATATTACAATTAGGTTAGGAAGGAGTTCTCGGAAGAATTTCGGGTTCCAAAGTAACAACGGTTGACGTCGGTTGGTTCCCGTTTTTATAAAATAGATTTTAATTACCCGGAAAAAGATTTTAGAAATTTCATATGATTCTTATAAATCTATAAATCAACATAAAAATAATTAGAAAGATATGACAATTATCTATATTTTATTTTGGACATATAAAAATTAAAATACTCAATTAATATTATTTTTGAATATTCAAGTACAGATAACACTTAACAATTAACTCACAGAATGGATACTGGGCACACATAATAATATCAAAAATAATTACACGATATATCCCGGATATTACATATTAGATGCCTTGTAATCTTATATAAATGAAATGGAGTTAACTGCCAAGAAGACAGTCTCAACGGATGATTCACAAAGCTTCAATAGATGATCAACTTAAGTCTCGATGGATGATCAAACAAAGTTTCAATGGATGATCAACCAGAGTTTCAACGCATGATCAACCTGAGTTTCAATGCATGATCAAATTTAAAAGAGCAGTTGATAGTGACTTGACAGTCACATGTGTTGGTTGTATGCAAATGGTATGTGGCATCCTGTTTGTAGGTTTTAGACAACAAAGAAGCATTTCTATTTCCATGCTAAACTGAAGATATTCAAAGATGCTAGAAAGAGAAGTGAAGCAGCATGAAGTTAGACTAGAAACATTTTGTCCTATTTGTTTGTTTTATTTTTATGTAACTTGGTGATATATAAACCAAGAGTAGAAAGTTGAAAAATGTATCCAAGTAAGTAAGCAATTAGAGAGATATAGAAAAGGCTACATCTGTAAAGAATTTCTCTGTTCTTTGAGTATTCAACTTATAAGTAACTGTGTACAAATATTGCATCACAGAGTTCTCATATTAATATATATATCTGGTGGAAAAGTTCAATCCACCAGAAAGTTTTTAAGTACTTGTATTTAAATACTTTGTGTTTTGATTTTTATACTTCTTTCATTCCGCATCACTATTAAATCAAACATAGTTATATATTTATTGAAGAACTGTTCTTAAAATTGAAAAGAAGCCAGAATTACATTCAATACCCCTTTTGTAATTCTTGTTTAGATTGGTTGGGAATAACAATTGGTATCAGAGCAAGCTCTTGAAGAACAAAGAGTTTAAAGATCACAACAACTAACAAGATGAACAGGAAAGATGTTGGAGTAAAGATTCCATTTCTAGACAAAGACAATTATCACCATTGGAAGGTGAAGATGCACCTGCATCTCCTATCTCAAGATGAAGCATATGTGGACTGTATTGAGAAAGGTCCACATGTCCCTATGAGAGCTGCTACAGGAAATGAAACATCTGTCCCAAAGCCTAGAGCAGAATGGTCTGATCCAGATATTGAAAAAGTTCATAAGGATAAGAACACCATGAATATTTTGTTTAATGGTGTTGATGGTGACATGTTTGATAACATCATTAACTGCAAAACTACCTAGGAGGTATGGGACACAATACAAGTTATTTGTGATGGAACTGAGCAAGTAAGGGAAAACAAAATGCAACGTTTGATTCAACAATATGAGCATTTCCATAGTGAAGAAAGTGAGTCACTCACTGACATTTTCAGTAGATTTAAAAAACTACTGAATGCTCTAAAGTTGCATGGAAGGGTCTATAAATCAAAAGGACTCAAACCTCAAATTCCTTAGATCTCTGCCAAAGGAATGGAAGCCTATGACTGTCTCATTGAGAAATCCTCAAGATTACAAGGAGTTCACATTGGATAGACTGTATGGGATTTTAAAAACCTATGAACTTGAAATAGATCAAGATGAGAAGCTGGAGAAAAGAAGAAAGAAAGAAGGTTCCATTGCATTAGTTGCTGAGCAAGGAAAGGAGAAGGAGATAAAGGTTGAAGCTATTGAATCTGCACCAAACCCTAGAGTTTGTAAAGGTAAGGGAAAAGGGCTAGTAGCTGAACATGAAGACAATCTTAGTCAAGATGACATGGATGACATAGATGAGCATCTTGCTTTTCTATCCAGGAGATTTTCCAAGCCCAAATTCAAGAAGAATTTTGGAGCAGCCAAGTCAAACAGAAACATGGTTGATAAGTCTAAATTCAAATGTTTGAAGTGTGGCTTGGCAGGTCATTTTCCTAGTGAATGCAGAAAGTATGACTCTGGAAAAAAGAAGTTTGAGCTTGTTGATTATAAACATAAATATTTTTGAGTTACTCAAACAAAAGGAAAGGGCTTCACCACACATGAAAATGGTTGGGCTGCAGATGGATTAGAAGAGGATGGAGATACAAGCTATGTAAATCTAGCACTTATGAACAAATCAGATGAAACAAAAGTCAGTTCATCCATCAATCAGGTAATCACCACTAACCTAGCACATTTATCTAAAGCTGAGTGTAATGATGCTATAAATGACATGTCTACTGAATTATACCATCTGCGTGTTACACTCAAGTCTCTCACTAAAGAAAACACCAAACTTAAAGAGAACAATTTGTTTTTAAGTGAAAGAAACAATGTGCTAGAGACTCAATTTGTTGAGTTTGAGAAATTAAAGATAGAATGCAGGATTGCTAAAGATGAACTAACTGAATCCTTAAAGAAAGTGGAGATTTTAAGAAAGCAGCTTGAATGAGAACATGAAGTAATTAAAACATGGAAATCGTCTAAAGATGTCCATGCTCAAATTACTAAAGTTCAAGGTATAAAATCTTTCTGTGATGCAGCCTGGAAAAAGAGTAAGGAGAAACTTGATTCCAATTTGGTTGAAGGACTTTCAAAGGATGTGCATTCGATGGATGATGAATATTATCCATCGAATAATCACAAGGATTATTCGTCGAAAGATAATGAGCCAGATCCGTTGACTGAAAGTAAACCAGTCAGCAAAGCCAAGAAAAATATGCACCAAGAAAAATCTGTGTTAAGTGTGGTAGTGTTAATCATTTGTCTGTTAATTGTAAAATTGTTATGCCTGCTTCCATGTCTGCACCTCTTTCATTTCCCAGTATGTCTACAATGCCTGTGAATGTTATGTCTGCACACAATTTGAATGCACAGTTTGCTAATATGCCATTTGCACAAAATCCTTACTATGTTGCATTTAGTATGCCATAAATGTCATTTAGCATGCCATACATGAATAACATGTTTGCATAAATTATTCAATTTTCATGTTAACCAGCCTGTGCATGATAATTCTGCAATGATGAATGGTTTTAAGGGCTCTACTCAATTGACTAAGGATGAACTTCAAATGTCTAAGTCAAATGAGGACAAACCTAAGAAACCTAAGAAAAAGCTTAACAAAACAGGACCCAAGGAATCTTGGGTACCAAAATCAACTTATTTGATTTTCTTATGTGCAGGGAAACAGAAAGAATCTTTGGTATTTGGATAGTGGGTGCTCAAGGCACATGACTGGAAATTCTACCCTGCTTACTGAGTTCAAGGAGAGAGCTGGCCCAAGTATCACTTTTGGAGATGACAACAAGGGTTATACTGTGGGATATGGATTGATTTTAAAGGATAATGTCATCATTGAGGAAGTTGCCCTAGTAGATGGACTCAAGCATAACTTGTTGAGTATCAGCCAGCTTTGTGATAGGGGCAACTCAGTAAAATTCAATTCTGAAGCCTATGTTGTGACTAAAAAGAAAAGCAACAAAGTGGTTCTTACTGGAGTAAGAAAAGGAAATGTGTACTTAGCTGACTTCAACTCATCAAATGCAGAATCTGTCACTTGTCTATTTAGCAAGGCAAGTCTAAATGAAAGTTGGCTATGGCACAAGAAGCTATCCCACCTTAACTTCAAGACTATGAATGAACTGGTCAGAAAAGATTTGGTAAGAGGTATTCCTCAAGTTGAATTCTCAAAGGATGGACTGTGTGATGCATGTCAGAACGGAAAGCAGATTAAGGCATCATTCAGAAACAAGCTTGATTCAACAATTGAAGAACCTTTGCAACTACTGTACGTGGACTTATTTGTACCAGTCAATGTATTATCCATCTCAAGGAAGAGATACTGTCTAGTAATTTTGGATGATTTCTCAAAGTTCTATTGGACATATTTTCTAAAGTCCAAAGATGAAGCTAGTGAAATCATCATCAATCATATAAGATAAGTTAACAATCATCTTAATTTCAAAGTAAGAAGAATCAGGAGTAACAATGGAACGGAGTTCAAGAATTCCGTGATGAGATTATTTTGTGAAGAGAATGGGATCACGCATGAGTTTTCAGCAGCAAGAAATCCACAATAAAATGGATTGGTGGAAAAAAAAACAGATCTCTTATTGAAGCTGCAAGAACAATGATGGAAGAATCAAAATTACCAACATATTTTTGGGCAGAAGCTGTAAATACTGCATGCTACAGTCATAATATTTCTTTGGTTAATCAAGCAAAATGCATGACACCTTACCAATTATTCAAGAATAGGAAGCCAACATTGAACTTTTTTCATGTCTTTGGCTGTAAATGCTATATCTTAAGGAATCAAACTGATCAACATGGGAAGTTTGATGCCAAAGCTGATGAGGAAATTTTTGCTGGATATGTAGTTGGAAAAGCATACAGAGTCTACAATCTCAAAACCATTTTTATGGAATCTGTTAGGTCACACACACACTGTAGAGGGGGTGAATACAGTGTATAATACACTCAAATCGAACTTTAAGAACTTAAGTAACAGAAAACAAACTTTATTGAAACAATAAACTCTGTTACAGTATGGAACTGTTACCTCTCAGTGATGAACAAATATCACGAGAGCTGCTAGGGTTACAATGAATAATCTTCTCTAATAATGATAACACTTATAGTGTAAACCCTATGTCTGTGTTTATATACTACACAGTTACAAGATAATCGCTAATTGATATGGAATATAATTCTGCTTCCTAAAATATATCAATCAGATATCTTTTCTTCCAAGTATTCCATTCTTTACAGAATTCCTTCTTCATGCATATCTCTTCTTATGTTTATCTTGATCTTCTTTCCTTTAATCAGCTACTGTCCTTATATGATCGTCCTTCAGCACTTAAGTTCTGATATCTATCTTCTGATGATTATCTCCTGATAACATAAGTACTGATATCCTTAAGTCCTGACTTCCAGTATAAGTACTGATCAACAGTTAAGTACTGATTTATCCTGTTCAAGTAAGATTCTGAAAGCTAAACATAAAACATATTAGCCATGACATTATCAAATATATCTAACAATCTCCCCCAACTTGTAAATTAACATAATATACAAGTTTAACAGATATTTGATGATGTCAAAAACATTAAGTACAAATGCATGAGAATTAGACTAGATAACTACAACTTACAGTCCTTAAAGCTTTTACCAATTTCAACTTCTGATAACAACTTCAGTCTGTATAAATATCAGAATTTAAGCAGTTGTAGATCTTTGACTTGGCTTCATCATTTTCTGATCTCTCTGATGTCAGGAGTTGTTCTGAGATAGTTCTTCAACAAACATTTCTCAGCATATCTGAGTTCATGAATCATTCTCCTTTTGACATCTTTAAGCTCTGCAGTATCTTCACCAGTTTGAAAGATTGCAGCTCTGAGATCATTGATCTTTGCTTTTCTCAACTCCTGATCTAGTCTTATAACATAAGCTTTGTGAGACTCTAGATTGAATTCAAGTCCCTTAATACCAAAATTATGTTCTGATCTGTGCAGTATTAGGCTTCATATTAACAATATCACCATTGTGATCTCTGTACTTTGGAACATATATGCTGTCAGACTTAACAGAATAAAGCCTTTTCTGTCTCTGAATCTGTTCTTTTAAGTACTTTGCAGCAGTCCCTGTTATTCTGTCATCCACTTGAAGTAAGAAAAGTACATGCTCCAATTCTTCAAAATACTTCAATGGAATGGCATTTTGTCTTATATGATAAACCCTACCATCTGTCATGAAATACAACATGATGTATTCTTTCAAGTAGGTATGGTAAACCATCTGTACAGATTCCAGTTGATTCAATCTCTCAGGAGTTGCTCCAATACCTGGTTCACTCAAGAAAGTTGGATCATTGGTAGTGTTACGCACTCTTCTTTCATCAGCACTTCCCAATCCAGTTTTATCACTAGCTTCCTTTCCAGTAACTACTCTTGCTTCAAAACCACTTGCAGTAGTCTTCAAAGATTGAGTCTGTTTTGCTTTAGTGAATCCTGGTAGGAGTGTCTTTGATCTATTTTCTGATATCAAGTTAACTTGAGCTATGTCAGAGGTTACTTGCTTCTTCTGAATATCAGAACTTACAATTTCTTGACTCTGAACAACTTGAGCCATGTCAGAGGTTGTTTTAAGAACTTTTCTTGAAGTCAGAGCAAGATCATCCTTTTCATCAGTAATTTCTTCTTCCTCAGGAGGTACATAAACCTTGATAGGTTCACCAACCTTTTCTTTACCCTTGGATCTTGGATCTATCTGTGGTTGTGATCTAGCTAATGTTGCTTCAGTATGTGTCCTTTTTTTGATCACAATGTCTTTGAGTTTTGGAAGTGATTTTTTTACCAGAAGCTTCAGATTTAGATGTGACTTTCTCTGACTTAAGTCTGGCTTCTTCTTCCTTTAAACTTTCCAAGTCCATTCCTGGATTTTCTTGAAGAAATAACTGTCTTGACATTTCCTCATCAAGATCTAGAAGTTCATCAGAACTTATCCTTTTACCAGCAGCAGAACTTATTCTTTTCCCAGTATCAGAACTTGTCCTGTGACTAGCTTCTCTTGATGTAAACCTTCTACCTTGACTATGACCGCTACCCATTCCAGAGTATCCTTGATCATCATTTCCATCATCCTTTCCTTGCAGTGTCTTGTTAGTTTTGCATTTGGACTTAATTACCTTCTCCCCCTTTTTGGCATCAGCAGGTAGTAAAAGAGAGATAAGTAATTCCACTGAGGATTGGATTTCAGTAAGTTGCGATTGCTGAGAAGCTTGATTTGTCAGAATTTCATCAATCTGAGCTTGTTGTTTCTCTTGAGTTTTCTCAATATAAGCAATCCTGTCAATGGTAGGTTGAAAGAACTTTTTCTTATCAATTTTCCAAACTTGTTCCTGTTTGATAAAGTTCTCCTGAATCTTGTGTAGCTCTGCATGAGTAGTTGAATGAAGACCTTGTAGATGTTTAGTACTCAATGCAGTGACTCTAAGCTGGGTTTTAAAATCATCAGAATTTAACATTTCATCAGCTTTAGTCAAGTGCTCAGCAAGATGTTTTTCAGTTGGAACACATGAAACTGAGTTCCATTCCTTAGTCCACTCCTGACCTGTAGGAGTTTCACTCCAAGGTACTGGTGCTTCCCCGGTAACAAACTTCTTTACCAGTTCAGACTTAGGAAGAGTCTGTTGAGGAGTTTGTCCTGAAGGACCTGCTTCATCAGCATCTACAGTTGGAGCAGCATCACCAGTATCTCCAGCATTTGCAGCATCAGAACTTAAAGAATCAGTATCTTCTGATAAGACAACAGTGTGAGTAGCAATGGAGGCTTCAGCATCCTCTAATTGCTGATCTGATACTAAGTTTTGATCAACGGCCATATCATGATGCTCACCTAAAGTCTGATCATCAGCATCTTGATGCAGAGAAGGTGTTGTTGATAACTCTGGAGTTTGAACAGCATCAGTAACAGGTGTTGTGGAAGGATTATTTGCTGTTGGAGCTTCTAAGAGAAATACTTCAGACACAACCAAGTGTTGAACATCAATATCAGCACTTGTGCCTGGATCAACAAGAGACACAGATGGTGAGTTAGCCTTGTCAGATACAGCTTCCTGAGATGGAGTTGATGGAGAAGAAGTGACTGGAGCAAATTCCTTGTCTTGTGAGATCAGAGATTCCTGATCCCTTTCCTTAGCTGCTTCCTCTTTATCATCTGAAACTGGCATTTGTGCCCTATGTTTCTTGTACTGCCTTATTGATTTAGATTCCTTGGGAGTTTCTGGAACTGTCATTCGTCTAAGCCTCTTGAGAAGCCTAGAACCCCCAATTTTAGAATTCTTCTGAGAAATCTCTTTCTCAGCTTCAGTTACAACAGGTTCTCTAGCAGGAACCGGTTCCTCAGAATCAGATTCATCTCTCAATGCAATCCTCCTTCTCTTTTGAGGTGTTTGAGGAACATTCTTTGTCCTCTTTGGCTTGGAAGATGAAGATTTCACAGTAGGTGCTGAAGATGAAGGTTGAGCAGTCTGTGAAGTGGAGAGATAGGATTTGAGATATGTTCTAAGGGTAGGTTGAGTAGAATGAGAGGTAGGTACTGAGGTTGATGGATTTTGGGTGTTTGGAGTTGGTTGGACATCAGAGTAAACAGATCTATAAGTATCAGGAACAACATTTACTAGGATCTGGTTTACAGACTGAGGAATCTGTAATGGTCTAACCACTTTTTTCTTAGTATCAGCATTTACCAGGTCATTAAAGTATCGTTTGCAACCTTAAAAGGTGGGGTTTGGGTGCTGACTAAATGAGGTTCATCAGTATAATAAGTGTAAATAAGTTGACAGAATCTAGCAAAATAAACAACATCTCGATCCATGTCATCCTATCCCCAATAAAACCAATTAAACAGTTGCAAAATCAAAATGAGTTTGATTGATAATTGCATACCCGATGTGCTGACTCATAATTGGAATAGCATCAAAATTCGAATATTGTTCCCAAAAGCTTTGGTGATGCAATCAAAGAAGAAACTCCATTCTCTTCTGATATTAGCCCGTTTCAACTGTCCAAGTTCCGTCAGACTCTTTT